>NC_056525.1:205223892-205224115 GCF_019175285.1 Sceloporus undulatus | reverse complement strand
ATAATAATAATAATAATAATAATAATAATAATAATAATAATAATAATAATAATTTTAAGAATACTTCTTATCCACCTCTCTCCGAGGCTTGAGGCAAGGTACATTATGGACTGAGACACATAATATTTAAATCCTGTTAAAATATTGTTAAAAACATAAACCTAGGACACATTAAGATCAGGCCATTGTAAACTATGAATTAGGATATTTTCATTTATGCTGG
>NC_056525.1:205213966-205223882 GCF_019175285.1 Sceloporus undulatus | reverse complement strand
ATAATAATAATAATAATAATAATAATAATAATAATAATAATAATAATAATAATAATAATAATAATCCATCATACATGAAAATATCCTAATTTAAAATTCATAGTTTACAATGGCCTGGCAAGCAAGTACCTAGTGGGAATCAATGCTTAAACTGACTCAGGCAAGATAGCACTGCCTCTGAAAGCGCATGCAGTTTGTAAATGCTCCTTGATCTGGTGCTCCTGCTCAATATGCAGGAGGCATTTTGCAGGCAGTGACTTCTAACAGCTCTGACTGATTTATCAGCTCTGATTATTGCTGAAAAAGACAGACATTCCCACAATCATTTATGCCATAGTTTATTTCAGAACAAACTGATGTAAACATGCTGACATGGGAAGCCTCTGGAAACTAGAAAAAGATCTGGAAACTTCAGATTTTCTAGCTTCTGAAATGCAGGTGTGCACCCACAAGATCTAAACCTTTTCATTGGTTGCACAAACTTTGTGGAATACTTTGTCAACAGATTCACCGGCCATTAAATTATACTACTTTTGGCAATATGTAAATACCTGGATCTTTAAGAAAGGCACTCAATTAAATATTTTAATTGCTCAATAATCTTAGCCCTAATGGTTAATCTAGAAACATATCTAAATTTTAAAGATTGTTTTAAGAGTCTTCACTGCCTTGAGACAGCTTTTAAAATAAATGCCATAATTAGATTGGATAGGGGTTTGGGATAAGCTTATGCTTAAAACTGGCTATGAGAACCAAACTTTCTAACATTTGAAACCCAATGGGGAGTTTACAGATAATTTATTGATTTGGAAATATGTTTCAGGTATACAGAACCCTTCTTCAGATATTGCCTTCATACTTGAGATCCTGAGTCTGTTTTTAAGGTTAGAAGGAAGCGTTGGCAGGAAGGTGGTTATTCGTTTTGCCTACTTGCAGAGGAGGGAGTTGCTTTTCCCCTCCATTATTGAAATTTTCTTAAATAAGACTTTTCAAGCACAATGTCTACATAGAAGTGCCTGCCATGTGTTTAGTGTAGGACAGAATGCAGGCAGCATTTATTATTCCTGAGAGGGCTCAACAACAGTTGCCTTACTATTTCTTAGTGCTTGATCAGTTAGTACACTTCTGACTGATAGTACCTGAAGAGGCTAAACAACACGGGAGCAGTGGTGGTCCAATTTTGTCAGATAATTTCAGGGAGGCTCAACCATCCCAGCCTAGCCTTAACGCATTTGAGCCCACTCTGCCTCCTGTTTCAGACTCCATGATTAGACCAGTCCATGTGGTCTGTGTTGGCTATTCTCCCTACTCCTACTGCATGCATCAGGGCTTCTTCCACTGATGTCTAAACATCTGTAGGGAAAGAAACTTTGAGAGTATATATAGTAGTATGTACAAAGACATCTATACCTTCTGGTAGCCTGATCATGCAGGGTCCCTGAAAAGATCCCTGATAGCACATTGTTGCACTGTATGGACAGCACAAGATAGCTACTTGTAATTTATAATGCAACATTTCCAATACACAAGGAAAATGTTTATAGAGAAACAACCAAAGTGTTGAAACACTTCAAAGACTAATACACTTAAATTGACTCAATCCAAGCCAGTCTTCAGATGCATCTGATTAATGGTCAGGAGTGTGTGTGTGTGTGTGTGTGTGTGTATATATATATATATATATATGACAAATAGAATGTGTTTGTCCTTTAAATTACCACAAGGCAAACTAATGTGAATAGCCCTACTACCCATCCACCAAAACAGAGTGATATTTAACATATATGAAATCTTACAAGATTTTCAACGCAGTCGCTGAGAGGTTTGATCCAATAATTGGATGTGTTCTAACTCTGCGACTTGCTAAGTAGTAGCCATGAATCATATTTTCTGCTTCTGGACTGAATTCCACCTGTAAGTTCCTTGAAAAAGCAAGGAACTGAAATGACAGAATAAAATTAGTTCAACCATATAGGAATTCTATAGAAAATATGCTAATATACTTTATTTTTAAATATATATTATCAAAATATATATATATTACTTGTTCAGCATTCTTGTTCACTTTTTAATGTCACACTCTTCCTCTTTCTTGCTTTTACTTGCACCTTCACCATGCGTCCTTCCCTTTCTTCTTGCTCTCTATTGCTGCATTTCTTGCCCCTTCCTTTTGCTCTCCCCATGCAGCCTCCTTTGCTTTGCATCCTATACCCAACACAACCTCCTACTCTCGCTCCATCCCAGATTTCTTACCTTGCACCTGTACCATGCTTCTTTCCCCTTGTATCTCCTGCTCACCTCCCATTCTCTTCTTCTCACCTGCCTTAGTTTACAGTCTTTACTTTATTGAAAGGCAGTAATAGACTTGTTCTTCACAAAGCAATTGGACAGAATAGTGACTGCGCATTTTGATCTATATCTCAGGTCCCAGAAAGGCTTTTTTTTTAAATTAAAAACTTGAAATCCAGGCCAGACATTGGTTTAAACAAACACCAGATGATATGCCTCTATTCAGTAAAACCCAGGCCACCAAATAACATGGCAATCGTACCTCTGAGATCCAGTGAGTGTATGTGTGGTGCCTAGGCTTTGGGAAGTTGTCTACACCTGAACTAAATATCTAAGAGAACAATTTTGGAAAAATATGAATAATGACAGTTTGTCCATTTATTATGTCTACTTTTCACATTATAAAGAAAAGAAATTAAAATCTGAACAAAAACTGATGGATTTACATAATAAGTGCTTATTTTGAAATGTTATATACTGCCTTTCAGTCAAATGATCTGCAAGATCGATTGCAATTGGTTGTAACAGTACTTTGGTTGGTCTCCTGCTTGCTATGTGGTTCTTCCTGGGAGGCAGGAGTGCAGCATTCCAGTGGTCTTGGGGATCTGGTTGAAGGTTATGGGCACAGTGTGCCTATCAGGATACCTGGTAGGTGGAGGTAGTGTTTTTATTGCAGGGTGTGTAGTATAATTCCCCTTACGTATGAATGATAAACTTCTGTGTTTCAGAAGCATTCATTGTTAATCGTATAAGGCAAGATGTTGATCATGGTACTGTCAGACCTCCGTATCTGGAGGGGATCCATGCCAGAACCCCCCCCCCCCCCGGCGGATACCAACATCTGAATGTGCTCAAGTCCTATTGAAATTAACGTGCACCCCTAGTACAGCCATGAGCACATACCACCATTAAACAAAATGGGGGCTTGTCATCCATGGATGGTTAAATCTGCAGATGGCAAGTACACCAAAAGAAAAAAGAAAAAAAAGGGTGGGTTGTATATTTGTTTACCAACAGCTGGTCAGTTGGTTCTGTTTGTTCAGTTTCTATATATGAATAAGTACTGCAACTTTGAAAAGCTTCCCTTAGTTACTCTTTCTTAAGTATGTTTTCTCCAGATGGATTTTATTACAGTAATCCAAGACATATAAAGATTTACAAAAAGGTGCGTCTGGGGGGGAACACTGGCAAGCTCAAGAGCATCACATCTGAGATATAACTGTAAGAACATCAGTTTCTGTTTTGGTATAATTCTTAATGTTAATTACCTCCTCATAATCTTGTGTTGTGAACTGTTGGAGCATATCATCATCTTTGTCTTCTAGTTGAATAGCTTTTTTTAAAATGAAATTTACAACAGGAAGAACTGGATTGAAAAATGGTGTCTCATTGCAGTGTATCAAAAGTCCAAAAGCATCAATAAGGTTTGCTGAAAGTGAGTTTAAGTCCTAATCAAAACAAAAGCAAAAGTAATATTTTGGAATAGATCAATGGTAACAATGGTCTGGAAAATATGGTACATTTCCTTTTTTCCCCCTTAGAGAAACACATCTCCTGAAAAATAATTGCATGATGCTACTTGATCTATTTAATCAGCGCTTCAAGGACAAAGATGTTTATTTTCACTTAAAACTTGATGCTACAGTTATTGCAGTGTCTCAGGAAGTGTCCATTTTCAGTTTGATCCATTTTTTTGGAATCAGTTTCAGTTTTTGCAGCTTGATAATGTACACAAGGCTCTTGAATAATTCATTACAACCACATGTAAACATGGCATCTTGCCCATCTAGGCTGATAAGAGCAGAAGTAGATTAATTGGATGGGTCCAGGGCTGGGAAATGGTTCCGTGTCAGGAAAAGATGTTGACTGTCTAGAAGGAAGCTATGCTGAAGAGGACTCCCCCAAACCTAGAGGTATGCAACAAGACCTACTGCCCTATCACCAATATCTCCTGTTACAACAAAGTGGCTGAGAATGTGGTAGCTGGACAGCTTCAGAAATTCTTGGAAGAAAGATTACCTGGACCTATTTCAGTCTGTTTTCAGGCCAGGGCACAGTAGTGAAATGGCCTTAGTTGCTCTGACTGATGACCTACTTCCAGGTGAATGATTATATGTGTATGTGTGCTACCTTGTTGGTCTTCCAGGATCTCCCAACATCTTTTGCTGGGCACTCTGGTTATGGAATACCCACACATTACAGGCCTGATTGGTGCCATTGCTGTTGTGATTCTGGCATTGTCAAAATTTGTTTTCTGCTGCTCCAGAGACTAGAACACGGAACAATGGATGCAAGCTCCAGGAACAGAGATTCCACCTCAACATTAGGAGGAACTTCCTGACAATAAGAGATGTTTGACAGTGGAACACACTCCCTCGGAGAGTGGTGGGGTCTCCTTCCTTGAAGATCTTTAAACAGAGGCTGGATTGCCATCTGTCAGGGATGCTTTGATTGAGAGTTCCTGCATGGCAGAATGGGGTTGGACTGGATGGCCCTTGTGGTCTCTTCCAACTCTACAATTCTCTGATTTTATGATTCTATGGTTTTTTATTAATGCCTTTGGAACCTTATTGATTTTATCCAGATTTTCATACATGCAATTTTAAACTATTTCAAACTGTTTTAACTGATTTGAAACTGACTTCTTTTAAGTGTTAATTGGTTTAATATGCTTCTAGTATTTTACAATAATTCATATTGCTTTCGTTATACATTGATTTTATTGTATGCTACTCTGATAGAAAGCAGAACATAAATATTTTACAAAATAAATAATATATTTATTTCACTACTGCTATAGCGAAAGGCCCACCTCAATTCACTGGGGAAAATAGCATATATAATTCTGGAATGAACATTTTTTAGAATGGGGTAGGAAAAATGCAACTCATGACCTCATGTGCTTCCCAGGCTGCCCCTGACCTCTCTGAGCTCTGCAGTACCTAGGACAAGGGTGTGTGTGTCCCACAATGCTACCACCAAACAGTAATCAAACATTAAATCACTGAAGGTGTGCAGGAGTAACAGTATGAATCCTACCCTACCCCCCCCCCCAGTAAATAGAACTGCAGAAAGCCAAAGGGAATGACCTCTGGTCAGTTCTGGGCTGGATTTCCGGTGCCCATGTGGAGACCACTGTTGCCCTCCATGTGGGGAAAAATTGCCCCAGATACTTGTCACAATTGCTTGTCCCCTTTCAGAAAATACCTGCAAACTATGTAGATCAACAATTTCATTTTAAAAGGTTTTGTACATAATGCTACAGCAAAGTACATCACTCCATTTGGCCAAAGAAGATATCCTTTGACAGCCTTTTGGAAGACGAAAAATCATACAATAAAAGACAAAAACTGGTATGAATTGGAAGAGTAAACTTGCTGGTCTGTATCTTCACCGTACTTTTTCCAGGGATATATGGTAGTTGGTCTATTCTCCAGCACTTGAACCAGTGAGAAAAATGACTTTAACCTAATGATTTTTGGATGTCTCTATCTAGGGCTTTGAATAATTTAAACAACATACAGTATAAACTTTTTCTTAGAGATAGTCAGCATAATGTATTTTCAGATTGCAGCACTCCTGCAAGTCATTACGGCACTGCAAGGTAGCAAAAAAGAGCTATATGCTATTGGCGGATTCAGATATGACCCTCTATGTACAGAAACTCAGTTGAGTACGGTGGTAGGCTACACGTTGTCTTCTTCAGTCTCCAGCTTTCTTGCTTCTCTTTCTTTCTTTCCCCATCTATTTTATTAATATAGTAGTGAATATAATGATTAACATGTACAACCACAATTGAGAGGGGAAAAAATTAAGGAAAAAAAATCCAAAAAGAGACCAAAAATTTAAAAACAATATCTTACACCAGTGCTTCTAAGGGGGCTGAGACTGGAAGAGATTCCCCCCCTCACAGTGTGCCAGAGACTGACACATACAGTATTTGTACTATTGGGTTCAACTGTTATTTCCTAGACACTTGCCATGGACTGGTCCAACTAATCACCACCTGGAATGCACTCTCTTACATCACAAGTCACTTAATATATTAAAATTAAGTACTAACAAGGAAGAAAAAATAGAAGAACTAACTTAATGTTTACTTTTGCAGCTTCTATTTTGTTTGCTTGTCCAACTGAACTTGCTCACCACACAAATTAAAAAAACCACTCGGCAGAATTTATTCTGAGAATCTATGTGCACTGCAGAAAATTGTCATCCTATACAATAACAAAAGAAATTCACATTCCTAAAAAAAATTGTCCTTCCTCCTTCTATTTTATTTTTATTTGACTATTTTTCTAGAAGAGCAAGTAGCCACGTCTACTAAACCATTTTCTTTTGATAGGCCAACCAATGTTTCCAAATTTGCTGCTTGTATTTGCAACAGTCAACCTAGGTTAGAAGCTTATCTGGATATATGTAAGACTTTCCTTACTACCTGACGGCAACTGTTCAAGTTTACCTCTTGTGAGAAGATAGTTCTCCAATGAACCATATTCCACCTTTAGCCATATAAGCACTACCTCCGAATCTAGCAGTTCCAGTTCCATGTTTATCTTGGATACAGTAGGAAAAACATAACCAGATGGGATGTGTCTTATTCCCGAGGCACAAGACAAATGCTGTAATTCAATTAAGCTAGTTGAGGGGAGAAATAATTTATCAATTTATAAGTAAAAATCTGCAGTGTACTGGAAGAAATCCAGTTGTTTTTTAAATGTCTCTAACTGACATCCATTTCAACTGATTAACTATCTAAAGAAGCACAACACCATGGTTTAATGCATTCAAAATGAAAGCACAGCAACAAATTGAATACATTGAACAATAAAAATTAAATTTACAACATCACATAATCATTTGCACAAGGTTTTTTTTTTTTGAGGGAAATAACATATAGCTTCTTCTGTCCAGCTACCCAGGGAAAGATATCGTTTAATAAAGAAAATGAGTTGCATAGTTACCTTTCTAATATTAGCGAATCATTTGTCATACCAAAAGATCCACATAACCTTTGTGTCATCTCTGTCGGTGACTGTACTAAAACTCAGCACAATAGCCAGTTTGAGATATGTAATGCCTGGTGGAAGAACTGGCAAGCAAAACTATTGCTAGAAACAGCGGTAAATCTCCAATATGAATTTGAAGTCAAAGAAAGCAGAATTTAAATTTTCACTGATGCAGTTGGACCTAATTAAAGCAAAAAAAAAAAAGTACTAATTTTTACAAATAAGGGTTTCATCCAGAACTGTATGGAATGCAGCATCACAATGGGTCATTCGATTATCTACCATCTTGGTTCCAAACTCGGTTTTTCATACATGGTTTGATGTATTTTCACCCAGTTGGAAAGCCTCACTTAGCTGTGGCAGTGTGAGAAGCCAAACAGCATTTACTCCAAAGTTAATGGAGGGAAGAAGAAGAAAGAAAAAAAGGAAAAAGGATGACCCAAGCAATTCTGTCCAGAACATGCAAGGAGGCTGGGTCTGATCCTGTGGCTGGGCCTCCAGCAGAAATGCTGCAGTGACCCAGCTAGAGATGTAAAATTTCCAGAAATTTTGAAGTCATGTGGGAATAAAATTGTTTCCTGGGGAATGTATTAAGGTATAATATGCAAAATAAAATTACATATGCAAAATCGGAACAAATGTGAAGCAGGGATTTTTTTTTCATTAGTAATGCAAAAAAACTTTTAAGACACACCCAACTAAAGGGGTGGCAGGTTTGGGTGTGCACGCCAGTACCCTGTGAGAACAAACGGTGATACCCAAAAAAAGGATCTGAAGCTGAATGAAAGGGTTTAAAAGGGGAAATTTAATTTAAAGACAAAAATAAAAAGTCTCTACTCCCCAGCTCTAACAAAAAGATACTTTACAGTTCAGTTCTTCCAGACGACATCTTTGGGTCCGATGTAGTTTGCTCTCCTCACCAATGGAGCTGGTGCAGGTCTTTCAGCTCCTAAATTCTCTATTTCTGCTGATGGTAACAATCGGGAGGTGGTAACTAACTGGCTAAGTGTAACTAATTTGGCTGAGTGTAAAGAAATGCCCTTTCCGGCTGCTGGGCCTGCTGCCACCAAAAGACAGCTCTCTGCTTGCTCTCACAAAGACTGCTCCCAACTAAAAAATCTAGCTACAGCACAGCATGCTGAGAAAGCAAACCAAACCTGAAATAATGCAGGGGAAACCTACAGCTCCTCCCACAAACTAAACAAAGAACTTTTTACACAAAATAATCTATGGCCTAACCAATGTGAAAGAAAAGCAGGGGAAAGTCAATCAGTCCTGGCAGACATCACAAGAGTAAACAAAATTAAATATGGGTCTCTTTTATACTCCACATATCAAGCAGACAATAATCATCCCATAAAAAGAACTGGAAAAGAACCAAGACCAGAATTGCAATGATCTGATACTGCACATCTTACATAAAAGTTTTCTTATTGCATTGTTTGCGCTTGCTGTGAAGTCATTCATCCTTGATTTTTGGTGACCCTTAGAGATTATTGGACAACCTGCTCTTAAACTGCTAAGGTCTGGCAAATCCAGACCATGTCTCTGTATAATTCCTTATAAATCTCCCAATTTTTCCCAAAGGCTTGTACACGCTAGGTCTAGCTGCTTTATGACGTTCTAGAGGATCATATGAAAATAATTAACCAATTCTGATAACTCCTTTAGGAATGAAAGGGGTTGATAGAAGTATAGCTTTGCTTCTGTCCAGAACAAATGACAACACCTATTAATATTATTTCTCACAATATGGAAACTGACTGGTGTAGAAATTCACAGCCAAGAGGATTGATTAAGGAAAACGGTAACCAAATTACAACATACCATTTCTTAGGAATCTCAACGATACCATATATCTGGGTGATTCTCTGTTGAGTGAATTTTGTTAAAAGGGGAAGTTTGTCATGGGCAGTTTGTGCATTTCTTTCAGCATTTCAGGGTAAGGTATGCCCTTCTTCTTGGTCTTTGAACCACTATTGACAGATTACATTTAATGAATCAGTGTGAGTGTTTAAAATGTGTGGGGTAAGGCCCCACCTTTAACTTTAAGCATCATTAAAACCATCACTCTCAAACCTTTGGGATCTGATAGCTGTTTTTCATCTAAAGTATCAGATCAACCTTATTTACATTGGCTGAACTTTGCTATCATTGTACTTATTTTAAAATGCATGTATTACCTCCAGTTTGTGACAATGTCGTCTTAAATCTGTAGTTCCAGATTATTTTATGCAGATATGCAGTGATGGTAAATCAGTTCCAAAGACGAATGCTACCTTAACCGCATGGCCTCAACTAAGGCAATCAGTGGCATCAAACTGCTTTAATTCTGCTATGGATAAACCACTGGGATGAGGAATTATTCTACAAAAGTCTTTTTTTTTAGCTGTGACAGAAGGCAAAGTTATGGTTCTTTGTTACTTTATACAATATATATTTTTGTGTTGAGTTTTTACACTGGACTTTCAAGGCTGACTTACAATGACAACAAAGTAACCACAAAATGAGAACAATGAAAAAAAGGAACCAAAAAGGGAAACATTAATGAAGGCTGCAAAGCAGACATTACTAACTACTCAAATACAGGAGAACTAGAAAAGAGATAACTCTGATAA
>NC_056525.1:205134027-205208277 GCF_019175285.1 Sceloporus undulatus | reverse complement strand
ATGCAGGTTACTACCTACGCTATCCTAAAACAGCTGCCATACATGGATACCAAGGGCCCACTGTTTAATGTAAAAATGCAGGTTACTACCTACGCTATCCTAAAACAGCTGCCATACATGGAATCCAGTGGGGTTTAGTTCCTGTTCTATGTAATGGTTCTAAAAACAAGTCCATTATATAAAACAGCAAAATCAAGTCTTCCTTTTTGGAATTTTTTTTGGTGTGAGAATAGTTTCAAACTGTGGTTGATTGAATCTTTGGTTGCAGGATCCATGGATTTGGAGGTCCAATTACCTCCACCCACCCACCCACCCATTGACTTGGGTACTTTTGATTAGCCATTTTGTGGGGGGTTTGGTGAGCTATCAGTCTTTCACATGCAATTTTGTTTTCCCTGTTAGATTTCAAAATGGAAACCAGAGATAAGATTAATCATGCTAAAAGGATTTTAAGTCACACAAGTTTTAAAAGCTACAATCACCTACTCTAACATTTTATTAATGCTGCATTTGAGCTCTATATCTGCTGTTCACAAAATGAAACAGTACAGTAGGGCCCCATATCCATGGATTTTTTATCCATGGATTCAAACATCCATGGCTTGAAAATATTAAAAATTCCCAAACCAAACCTTGTTTTTGCTATTTATACAAGGGACACCATTTCACTATCCCATTGTATTTAATGGGCCTTGAGCATCCATGGATTTTGGTATCCCTGGGGGGTCCTGGAACTAAACCCCAGCCATTACCAGGATTTCACTATACTTACAAACAGTAGGGAAACTAGACAAGATCCAGATGCATGTTAGACCTCAAAAACAGTTTTCCGGTCAATAATAAATTATTCAATAGGTGCATTTAAAATTTGATTGTT
This sequence comes from Sceloporus undulatus, assembly GCF_019175285.1. Classification (NCBI taxonomy): domain Eukaryota; kingdom Metazoa; phylum Chordata; class Lepidosauria; order Squamata; family Phrynosomatidae; genus Sceloporus; species Sceloporus undulatus. Next base: position 205,207,400 of record NC_056525.1, on the reverse strand, counting down.
TCTTAAAGTTGTAATATTTTGAAATTTTTCTACATTAAGAAATTATCTCCCATTCTTGTATTATTCTTGGGATGCTGAAAGATCAGTAAACAGTGTGAATTCTGAAATAACCCTTCTGGTCAGAATGGTGGAAGACTGGATTGTGTGTTCAGCACACTTTATACCATCATAGAGTTGGAAAGATCCCAAGGGTTTTCTAGTCCAATCTGTTCCATTGTAAATCGTTGCAGCTAGGCCATCTGTTGTCCTATGCTCTGGTCAACAAGTGGCCCAGGAAACAGGTGGTTGGAGTGCGAGATCTTTTGGGTATTTAATTCAGTCCAGATCACTCACAAGTTATCCAAACAAGATGAAGGGAAAAGCAAGAGGGTAGTCATCAGCTGGCCCAGAGCCGTTACAGCAAGTCAGTATTCCTGATATACACAGCCAGCAAGGAGTAAACAGAGCTATCAAATCATAAAGGTAAAGAAAACATGAACATTGAAGACTACTGCCAGCCACCTAGATAAGACAGTTGCAAGCAGCAGAGACAGCGGGGAGCTGCTGGGAGATTTATAGGCAAGTGTCTCAAAACACTAGAACAGGGGTAGGTAACCTGCGACCCGCGGGCCAGATGCGGTCCGGCGAGGCCTTGGGACCGGCCCCAGCCTGGTCCTGCCGCCGATTGCCGCCGGGACCTTTGGGGGGCAATTGTCTATAGAAGCCTCAGAAACATGCATTTATATTAACATTTTTTTTAAAAATCAGCAATTTTTTTTGCGTGTCCTCCATTTTTTTAAAAAAAAAGTGTCTTCCATTTGAAAATTTTGTACTACATTTGTCCTGGTTTATTTATATATTTAATTTTTTAAACAAATTATTTAATTATTTATTTTTTGGCTTCGGCCCCCCAGTTGTCTGAGGGACAGCAACCCGGCCCCCGGCCCAAAAAGGTTGCCTACCCCTGCACTAGAAGCTTAATTAATCAGAGCCTCCTATGGAAGCAGCATAATTGCTTCTTGTCTCTTCACCAATCTGCAAAGGATGGTACTGTGTCCAGCATCTTCCACCTCCTGCTGGGGAACATGGTCCCCTCTCCTCCATCATCCAGATCCTCAGACTCAGAGAGGTCACTGTCATCAGGAGCTATAAATTCCTGGACATCTGTGTCTGAATCACTGGGATCCAGAGGATGAGTTATGACATCCGTAATGGATTGGCACCTAAACTCTGTTTAAAAACCTCCAACAAAGAAGAGCCCATTACCTTCTAAAGAAATCTGTTCTACTATTCAATAGTTCTTCCTATCAGATTTTAAAAAGTATAATCTTATTAAAGACCTAAAGCACCCACAGAGGAGCTAATACAACCTTCACTTAAGGCTATAGGGGAGAAGTTTGCATTCTCCCTTCTTTCTCCTAATCTACTTATCCACCCTTCATCATATAAAAACTTGTAACCATTGAAACTATATTATTTAAGATTACTAGTAACAGTATATAATTTTTTACCACCAAGTACTCGATATTTCATGTCTTCTCTCAATGGCGAGGTACATAGAGTACAAACAAAGTCATTTCTTAGTGTTGTAGATTCTGTAGCCCCGGGAATGTGTACTCTTACATACTGAAACCCTAGGAGAAATATATAAAGTCAATTTTCTAAACTTTAATATGCGGTTAAACTTTCTTTGTCATTTTTAAATGCTTTTTCATCACCATCACTAAATACCAGACAACCTCTGATTATTTCCCCATATAAACAAGATGATGCTACTCAAGTAATTCATTTGGGCCAAATGCTGGAAAATATAGCATCCCCTTTTGGACTCACCCAGCAGACTGGTTTTCCCTTATTTTGGGAGCTTCATTTGACTATAAAGAATGTTGCTAGCTCAAACATTTTCACCTATCACACAGTGTGCACATGGGTAAAAAGGTGAAATAGAAAATAATATTTGAATTTTTAAAATAGGTGCTAGAGAACTATCCACTGGCCATTTAAAATCCTATCACCCAGTGAACTAAAGAGGAAATGGTTAATATGGGGGCAGATATGGATGGATAGCTTGCCATTAATAGGTATACACAATAGGCACATGCAATGGGTTTGAATGCTAATTTGCTTTCAATGTTTATGTGAATCCACTATGGGAAATTACATTTTTATAATCCTTTCAGAAATTTATCCTCAACATTCCATGTACATGTAAGATTCTATGTAAACATTTTAGTACAGAAAGATAATAAAATTATTTTTAAAAGGACTGAACCTGCATTCAGTTTGTCATACCTTCAGAAAACTGACATGCTTCATCAGAACAAACAAATCTTGCTCCTTGTGTATATTTTGTTACAGTGGTCATTGCAACCACTATTCCTTCTACTATATAAAATCTTTGAGTTGTGTAATCAAATGGAAACTTGCAAAGACTGAGAACATAACTAGGCAGGGAAGGCAAATGTGTTAATTTCAGCACTATATTCATCTAAAGAAAGAGAGAATAAAGATAAACAAGATGATGGTGATTATAAATGATGAAGAGACGCAAGATGCAAAAGCATTGTCACATAAAAGAGCTGAGGCATGTGGTCCTATCCTTGGGTTTGGGTCAGAAAGCTCTTGGCTATAATGGGCTTCCTTTTCACATCTTGAATCTATGCTGAGAAAACTATAAAAGTTGCCAATAAACTGCTGGGCCAAGTCTAAACAAACTGGGACTAGCTACCTCAGGGACTGCCTCACCCCCAACCCATTTCTCTTACCCTCATTTTAATTCTCAACAACAATAACTCTGATACATCTCATGTACTCACAGGATGTTTTATGAGTACTAGTAACAGAGCATTGTATTTCAGCACTCGTCATATGGAATTCTATCCCAACAGACATCAAGCATCTACATCCTCTATGGATATGATTTTATGTTCCCTTAAGACTCCTCTTTCTATGCAAGTTTTCCCTAAGATGTACCCTAGTTAGTTACAGCATAAAAAGGGGGAAATTAAAAGTAGGGCAGGTAAGAATCTAGCAGTACCTTTGAGGTTAAATAAATTAGTTGGGCTCACAAATGCTCCTAGATTTTTCTCCCAACTTTTCTCTCTTTTAATGCTGAAAGACATTCAACTATCTCCTTTGAAAACCAATTAATTATAGTTTTATTGCTCATTAGTAAAAACAACAGACCTATTTTGTTATGGCATTTTATTTTTTTTAAATTAATTTACTAACTCCAACTGAATCAATAAATCAATGGGATTTATTTCAGTGCTCATTTACCATTCTGCCGGACTTCTCTTATTGGGACTGACAGTTGGATTAGGCCTTATTGAAGGAGTTGTATCTGCCACTTTTATAATTCTTTTAGGAAGCAGTATATAAATGTGTGCCATGTTATATTACTTCATTATGGATTGTCTATAAAAGGTCTTATTGTGAATGGCAATGCCATAAATGCTAATGATGTGTACTTTTTAAAGCTTCTTTTTTGCTAAATGTCCAAAGCTTTGTTGTTTTACATGCTACAATTTTGTACAGTAGGACAGTATTATCATCTCTATTGAGTAATCACATATTTAAGGTGATGCAATGAATTGGCAGAGATCTGCATGTCCATGTATGAAGCCCTTGATCCTCGCATACTATGGATTGCCCTTTGCATCCTGGAAGCACAAGCCATGGGGGAAGGAGTACTGTTGTGCTGCAGACTGCACTGTTGTCCTCTTTCAACAGATTCTATAGATGTGAAGGTTGTTAGGAACTTATTTCAAGTAGTCTCCGGTTGCTGGCTTGCTTTGTGGGGTGGGCCCTGCATAGCAGATGTTGGAAGACAAAGGCTCCTCTCCAATGCACTGCCAAATATGAAGAAGGAAACTCTGATCCTCAGAATGCTGGTTCATTATTGGATTTACCCACTCTCCATCCTTTTGTTAAATAGTGATGTGCACTTTTTTTTTAATTTGAGGAAGAATTTGAAAATGGGAGAGATTGTACCCATGGAACAATTGGCCTCAGTAACCTGGGGGATTTTCATCTTCATGATAAAACTGATGGAGCATTGATTAGTTGGCAGGTCACTGATATCATGGTAATTGGTGCTCATGCAAACTCAAAATTCCACTGTAACCAATAAAGCTGTGACCCTTTCCTCCAGAAAAGTGTGTGTTGTTTCTTTGTTCCTTCCCAACCCCTCTCTGGCCTGCACCTCACTGAAAGGGATGGAAGTTAGTCATGAGAAATTTAAAGTAATGGATATTCCATGTAGACCTCTTATTTCCTTTTATCTTTTTGTTTTAGGAATTTGGATAAATTTAACTCAAGCCATAGAATGTAGTTCTGATCCAAAGCCCTATTTGCATACATTGTTCCAAGACTGATTTCAGCAATTGGTGTATCTTCACACATGGATATACAGAGCAATCTGTGCTCTCAATGCAGAAAAAGAAGAAGCTCTTTCAAGATAGAGCCTCTGTGTAAACATGAGATACTCTGCATAGGGATTGAGTTCTCTTTTTTGCTTATCTAGTGATTAGCATCACCATAAAGCCGATTACTATAATGAGGCCCAGAAAAAATACTGCACCAAACCAAAAAGATGCAGAAGTGGATTTAGGAAGCTATGTTATAAATACAACTGATTTTATTCTTTAGTTTGAATTTCTAAAACAAAGCAAACATACCTGAGCTTCAGTCTGCAGTTGCTGAATTAGTGACAGTGTTTTAACAGCTGTAAAACATACCTATAATTCAAAACCCAATTCATTTTGTAAGAAAAGAATGGTTTAAAATGGTTCTAAAATATTTGCTTGATCAAAGTATATAAGATTTCTTACTGATTGAAATATTTTTGTGGCTTTCACAGGTTCATGCAGAACACAGTTTCCAAGGACAGCATTCAATTCAATAATATCAACTGGATTTACCAGTATTAGAAAACGAAACACAGCACAACTCTGCCTTGAGTCTGTAAGAACAGACAATTATGAGCATTACCATCACTCACATATTATTTCAAACAAAATAGTTCTGATTTTTCAGTAATATTATATTGTTAAATACCACCATTGTAGAGTTTGCAATCTTCTACAAATTTTTGAAGACCACCACTCCTGTCAAGATAAATCAAGGCATTTTCCTTCATTTTCAGAAGATCTGGTCTCATTTTTATTGGATGGCTTTGTTCCTTTACCAGATTCTTAGATCAGATTTGTTTACTGAAGAAGAATCAGAGATGGAAGTAAAGGTCAGCAATGAAGCATGCGTGTAGTAAGAGCATTGTAATAACAAGCTACTGTTTGCACTGATACAAAGTGAATCACCTAATGCAAAATCTTAATTTCCTCAAAATGTTAAATGCACTAGAAAAACTAAATATGATCATGTTTGATGTCATTTAAATTATTGATAATATTAATTCAACAAATCCATATGTGTTTACATAGAAATGTAAGTTACCATCTCAAATGGTCTTTAAGATCACTGTCCAATGAAAACCTTTAGCCCCTCTATTTAAAATAATAAACTAGTAGATTTCGGTCTTTGTGTTCCTTTATAAGAGAAAGGCATCATAGAAATGAAACAAATAGCAAATAATCCCACTAGTGTTATACACAGATAATTATATAAGACTAATGGTTGACTAGCAACTTACTAGCAACTGAAAGCAGACTACTGATTAATTATTACATAAATAACATTATTATTCAGGGCAGATTGAATGAATTTTCCCTTATTTGTGGTCTTTGTGCAGCACTAGAAGAATTGTATCTGCAGGCAAGGAATGTCTGTTAAAGAAGCCTGTGGCAGCTTTTCTACCCCAGACTTTTGTCTAGTGGAAGTGGTTCAGTTTTCCATCCAATTAACTCTTTGCTTCAACAGAGATATTTTCCGCAACCTTTGTCCTCAAAATCCCTGCCGAGATTATTACTTCATTTGCAGTGAGATATTTAATTTTCACTGGAGACTACTGGCTTTACTTCTTTCTGCTAATCTAAAAGGTAGCCAATTGTCTCTCCATTTGTCAGCCGAGTGAATACCTAAAGCACACCCTCAGATCAACAGTCCCATTACAGATGGCATCTTCATACAGCCATCTCAAACCTGACTCTCTGTTTGTGTAGTAATTTTACAGTGGACCCACAAATTAGATTGCTAATCCCTGGTTCAATAGCTACTGTAGCTCCATCCTTACATGTTTCAGGCATACACCAGAAACTGAAGTGAGACAGCCCTCACAATGGGCCCATTTTTCAAATTTAGACATGAAAATTGTTTGTGCGAAAGCAGCCGTACCTCCAATTTGCACTGAGGCAGACAATAGACATTACATACAGTCATAATGTTCCCTCAGTTTGTTTTTAAACCCAAAGAGTGTAAATTTGATAAAAAGTAAAAGAGATAGCTATTTGTTGGAGCCTGCAAAGAAGCAACCCACAATGATATGTGCAGTAGTCACACAGGCTATTTTCAGACGGGGGGAAAAAAGGGGGAGTAAAAGGCATAATCCCGGCATAATTGTGCAATTGTGCTGAAGATTTTCAGACGTTGTCATGCTCATCCAGGACTTCTCCTGTGAAGAACCAAGAATGCTCCAGCAGCAATCCATCCACAGGGAAGTCCAGTGAATGGCTTCTCAATAGTGTGAATGAAGTGTGATTGTGAGAGTGCAAAAGCTAACCATGCTTCATTATTATGCTATTGGGGAAGCAACCAGGGACATTTACCGAGACTGCATTTGCTGGAGGCAATCCGTTCTCATTGCCAGAATTGGTTTTGCAGTGGATTTCTGTCTTCTTTTGAGATATGGGACACAATTTTGTTTACATGTATTAAAAGAATGTGATGAAGTAATACATTTCATTTTATTGTATTTTATTCCAGGCGGGATGGGAACATGATTTGCAGGCATGCATCTTAGCTCTGAAACGGCGCATGCACAAAACTCCAATGTACTAATGATTCATTTATAATTGCATGTGGAATGTGATCTCGATATTATTTGGCATTTATATCGCAATTATTGTGCAATAGCATGACTGTGCGAAAACATTGAGCGCTATAATGCTGCTGTTGTGTTCGCTCTCGCTACCACAATTATTGCTGAATTGGCCCTGGTGTGCTAATCTCCACATTCACTGCTATATTTCTTATTTATATTCATCTTCAAAGTCTGGTGTGTCTCTTTTTTCAGTCCCTGGTCTCTCTGTATTTCTTTCCTTCCAATTCTTCCCCTAAGCCTCACCAAAAACACCTCACAATTCACTTCTCTATTTTCCTTCCTCTCCCTCCTTTGTGATGAAAATGGATGTAGAGAAAACAGATGTGGCCAAGACAAAAGAGTGTAGGTGCTATGCCAGCACTTTAAAAAAAAATTGTTTGAAAAGAATTGTTTAAAGCAATTTAATAGCATTTTGTGTGGTAATATATACAACAATATTTGTATTTTGTATGAGTTAAAGTTTATAAGTATGCAGTGGGAGAAGCGTGTTAATGAAAAAATCTCTAAAGCAACTAAAGAGATAAGTCTAGAAGGAAGGTCAGGAAGTTGCAATTTATGTGTTAGTAAAGAAACAATTTGTGTTTTGTTTTGTTGTTGGGTCTTATCTGTGTGGTATGGATACCGGAGTGTATGGTGAAATATGTAATGTGTTGTGTTTCTATATGTTGTATATGCAATGTATGTGATGAGGTGATATGTTGTTTTTATGAATTAATAAAATTAAAAAAGAAGTAGAGCTCAATTTTTTTCTCTTTGAATTTTTTCCTCCTTCAAAATCACTTCTAAGTTTTTTGTGGGTTTTTCAGGCTATGTGGCCATGTTTCTCTGAAGATGCCAGCCACAGATGCCGGTGAAACATCAGGAACAAACTCTTCTAGAACATGGCCACATAGCCCGAAAAACCCACAAAAACTATGGATGCTGGCCATGAAAGCCTTCGACTTCACACTTCTTTAAGTTTCTTTTGCAGTCACCACAGTGAAGTGAGGGAGGAATATAGAGAGCAGCATCCATTCAGTTACACTGCGTAGTACCTCATGAGCCAATTTGTGAGGAAACACTTCCAGTATTCATTCACCTAGTTATGTATGACAAAGAAAATGGAAACATTAGGAGGCTGTCAAAAATGGCACTTGAGGTGAGAGAGGTTGTGGATCTCTCTCTCTCTCGTCTGCTGCTATAATAACTTCTCTCCCCTAAATTACCACAGACAACCATGGGTGACAACAGTAAACAGCTGTTCAGACTGTGACTCTTGATGCTGGTCAGTTGAGAAAAGAAAAACTGTGAGAAACTCCTGGAAATTGAAAAAGCAGTGTGGTCTCCTTTATTAGTTTCTTCAAAGACTTGGGAAAAGTTTTGTGTTGTTGTGTGCATGCATGCACAAGTTTGCCCAACTTGGGTGGGCTTTCTCTGGCTCACACTGACTGGAGAACTTCCTTAGAAATAGCTGTAAACTCCCTGAGGGGGAGTGTGTTTCTTTGGTCTTTCGTTCTTTTGCCTGAATTCTCAAAGGGCAATCCAGCTTTCTATGTGTTTCTCACACAGTCTATGCCTATGACAGGGTTTCTTCACCCTCAGATCAGTTTTGCCCTTTCTTTCCTTCCCTCCTAATATTCTTGTGCTTCCTCAATTGCCCTTCAGTCAGAAACAGGCAGCCATTTTGCTTCTTTTCCTTCACTCCTTCTGAAGGCAGAAGAGACCAGGAGAAGCCACCAGAATGCAAACTACCTTCTGCATGAGTCCCAAATTCCCTAGTATTGTGTTTCTCAAACTTTGGTTCTCCACCTGTTTTGGACTTCAACCAGAAGCCCTAGACTGTTTGGCCAACATCAGGAATTCTGGGATCTGAAGTCCAAAACATCTGGTGGACCAAAGTTTGGGGACCACTGCCCTAGCATCTAATAAAATGGACCACTACCTACATTGGCCTATGCTTTGTGATTGAAGTTTTAATATTTTCTGTGTAACAACCTCACACTTGATGGGTTTTCAACCTTGTCGGGAAACAAAACTGTCTTTAGCACTTTTTTTTTTTTTACCTCAGATCAGCATGTCAATTTATTCTTATTAGTTGCTATAATACTAAAGTAATGCCTGGAAGTATATTTGCAAGGAGAAAAGTCCCATAGGATGCCCTAGATCTGACTAGAGTGTAAACATGTTGAGATTTGGGCTTGTTGAAGCCAATCTTGTACAAAATGCAAGGCATATATAAAATAAAACATTGTATGTAAACATTAGCTGAGCCAGCATGGTGTAGTTGTTTAAGCATTGGGTCACCAAGGTGCTTGTACAAAGTGCGGGATGCACTTCCTGAATCTTTGTTCGCGAAGCAAAGCCAGAGAGACAACTCTAGAGACCAGTTAGACTCCCTGCTTGGACATGGAAACCCAATGGGCAAGCTTATGGAAGTCACATGCTCTCAGCCTCAGAGGAAGCTAAACCACGTCTAAACATATTTTGCCAAGAAAACACAATGATAGGTTCAGGGTTACCAAAAGTCAGAAATGGCTTGAAGGCACACAACAACAATAGAAACATTGCAGCTTGTTTAGAAAAGAATGGAGTAGCTGTTTGATGATGATTTGCTTGTATAACTTTGATATGTAAATTCTCTTAAATGCCTCCATCTTATTCTATGTGTCTTCAAGTCACTTGCTGAATTACGGCCACGCCATGGACAAGGAATACTGAGAGGTGGTTTTATTAGTTCCTTCCTCTAACATATAGCCCACAGCACCAAGTATGTGTTGGTGGTCTTTCACTTCACAGGTTGTTTTAATTGCTTCTTCATTTCACTTTAAATCAAGGTCACAGTGGAAACAAGACACAATAGACTATTTGCGTTGGATGGTAAATTCCAATTTTGCTTCATTCCTTTAAGATTTCTTTATTTCTCCCCAGGCAAAGTCAACTGTGGTGGTCAGTCTTTTCATAACTGATTGTGGTAGTATTTCTTTGTTAAGAATGAAATGAAATGAAAGTCACAAAGACACATAAATTTTAATACAATCACATTGTAATATATTAGTTTTCCTAAATACAAGAAGGAAGCCTCCCTTCTACAAACGCAGTATTTTTTTCATCATCTATTTCTTTGAAAAAAAAAACACTTTAGTTTCTTCTACAAGAAGAGGAAAAATGCAGTCACTGTCACTATGAGACATGTTGTTATCAACAAATGTTTAAGGCTGGTTTGTTCCACACACACCTAACCTAGAGAGTGCATTTCTAGGTTTTACAACTGGAGTGAATCAAATTTCTTGAGTAAAGTTGTAAATCACTGCACTTCTGTGCCCACTCTGAATAAAGGTAGTACAATTTGACTATAAAGTGAAAAATATTGTACAGATCTTTGCTTCTTATTAAAGCTAGGAAATTAAGGGGAGGTATTGCCAGTAAATCAACTTGCTTTAAAGAATGTACTGGGTAAGCTTATCTTTTTTTAACCAGTAATATACAAAACTGATTGCATAGTAACAGTTCAAGCACAAAGTCAACATAGCTAGTTACAAAGGCCTTTAAATGTGCTAAAGCGGGCTGCTATTAAAAGCAGCCAATCTGGATATGCTAATGTAAACTGGAGGGAAACAGTCAGTGTCCTTATTTTAAAAGAGTCTCAATGCTAAGAACAGCTATCTAAAGTTACTTGATTTAAAAAAATATTTTTGTTCAGCAGGGGTAACAGTCTTAAGTAACCAAAATGCCCAGACTTCTCATATTACAGCAGAAAAAGTTTGTTCAACATATCAAATGAGGCACTAGTTGCACATAGAAAAAGTTCACAATCAAAATATTTCAGTCCATTTCAGACATCTGGTGCATTCCTCATCTTCGAAAATTTTAGTGAAATAAGTCTTCAGAAGGTGGAGCATAAGAAAATCCAATGAATGCATCATCTGCTTCTAGCACACTGGCATTTACAATATTATAGTCAGAAGAAATGCAAACTGAATAAGGTACCATCTCTTCTGTAAATGCTGTATCAAAGTTCCTGATGTCATCTGGACCAGACTAGGAGATAAAAGATATACAAAAATAGTAAAGAAAACTTTATTTCTCACACTTCAGTTCAAAATGGAAAAATCAATTTCTCAGCAAAATATTTTAGTGTATATAGCCAAGGTGTTTACAAATCACAAAATTCAATGCAGATTCCTGTCAGTCAATTAAGAAAATATTAAGTTCTGATTGATTAAGTTCTGATTGATTTACAGGCTGCTTGATTTGACTAAAGTGCAAAGCTGAATTTCATCTGGAAAAACACAAATCTTCAGGCCTACTACAGGCTAATTAGAAATCAACAACTGTCAATTACTTTTGTTCTATCTGATGCAAGTCAATGCAGTTTGGGGGCAGAGTAGCTCTTACAACTGGATTATACATAACAAATTTCCAACAGGTGCAAGGTTTGGTGTGCTACCCACCTTTCTGTTTTGACTTTATTGTAAAGAGAAATGCCACTTTTTCGCCACACTATCTATATCCTCACAGGTCTTGTAAATTCCACAATTCCCTTTTCATATCTTTGCTGTATCCTGCAATATATTACTTCAACAGACCCACTCCAAAGCACTGGGATTGGAGCCATGATAAAACTCTTGTCTAACAAAACATGCTCTTCCATTTTCCCTACCCTCTTCATCCTGTTTTTTCCCCCTTGATGGAGATCATGAGGAGAAATGTATCAATTTTTGTAGACTCATTATTAGGTTGTTGATATATTTATTTCTATTCTACTTCTTCCCAAGATTGGAATTCAAAGTGGCTTACAACAATTTTTAAAAACAACAACTGTTTGTCTCTTTGAGTCTGAGACACTAACAAAGGTCTGGACAGTTTCAAAGTTGGATTCACCCAAGAAGTTCTTTTTAAACAATCATTTCTGTCTTCAAAATAATTTGATGTAAGGATAAGTATTTTTCATCCAGCTCTTTGAATCTGAGTATAATTATTGTCAGTGTTTTTAACAGATTAATTTCTTGGGTGGTTTCTTATATTTTTACTAACTATGGTAGCATATGCTATTGCACCTACCACATTAGGATTAAATGGTGGCGGGATCTTTTTTTGTAGGAGGTCAGTCCAGCTGAGAGATTCAAAAAAGGGATGCCTTTGAATTTCAAGCTGAAATAAAAGATAAAGACCATTTTATACAAGTTGCTTCACACAACACATTTGCCTATCTTATATGTATTAGGAAGGAGCCCTTCTCTTTTGGCAAAACAATTTTTTGTAAAAGGTTAGACTTAGAGCAACATATTTGATTCTTTCTCCAGTACAGTGCTATCCAGATGTTTTGGACTATGACTCTCACCATTCCAAGCCAGCATGTGGATTGTGGGAGTTATGGCCCTAAATATTTGGAGGACATTGCACTGGGGAATTTTGTCCTAGAAGTGTTCAAATTCATTTATTTAACTGCATGGCATTCCGTCAGTCTTCAGTTTCACTTACAATACTTTTGTGCAAAAGGGATAGCCAGAGTTTTGACAGGAAAGCATTGGGAAGGTTACAGAGCCTATCATTAGGCAAAGTGCAGCAATCACTCAGGCAGCAGACTTTGGACATCATGGAAGAGCAGGAAATTCTTAGTAATTTACTTCGTTATTGTACTTTCACCAACAAGAATGGGCAGAGATGCCTGTGGGATTTTCTGCCTCACATGCCAAAATAATATGGCTAGCTTTGAGTACTATGTACCGTGAATTGAGTGGAGGGTCACCATCTGCCACCATCCACAAAATGCAATGAGTAACGCTTCAAAGTTTAGTAAATTTGTTCTATTTCCCAATGTTATGGTTACAAGAAATATTTCAAGTACAGTATCTGTATGTTCTTTCCAAGGAATTATCGGTGCTGGGTAAATAAGCATGCTGCTGACCTTTGTATTTGTTGTTGTTATTGTGTGCCTTCAAGTCGTTTCCGACTTATAGCAACCCAAATACAAGCCTTATCATGGGGTTTTCTGGTGCTGAGACACGCACTCAGGGTCACCCACTGAATTTCCACAGTCAAGCAGGGATTTAAACCTTGATCTCCTAGTCCTGTGTAAAAACCACTACGTCATCATGGCTCCTGCTTAAGCATATAGCAGCATTGTTAAGCAAACTGGCTGAGTCAGAACACAGCCATCTGTTCAGTATGTGTTTGCAATACAGGAAAAGTTATATTGTAGTATGCATCTCCCTTCCATGCTTTCTCTGTCTAATACCCCCCCCCCCGCCAAAAAAGGGTGAGGGAAATGAAAGGATGAAATGGGTTGGGGGAAGTTACTGTTTTAAAATAATCAGCCTAGTTTCTTTTTCTTGTTTCACCCCTGCAATAATGTGGTTTCTTTAACCACTTAAACAGAGAAGCTTAGGAGGAAGAGAAGCAATGCACAGCCAGCAATACTAGGAGATTAAGGGAGCCAAAGCTTTTGAAATAGTGAATGCAACAATTTAAGCCCTTAAACAAAGATGATTATTTAACCCTCATTCAGTTGGACAGAACATTTTAGTCCCCCAGTATCACATTTTGTTGTAGAATACACACAGAGCTAGATCTACAACAGTGTCACCCAAAGGGTTTTCTCTAAATTTTAGCCACGTGCCATGCGGGTTTTCTTTTTAAGGGGGGAGACAAAGACCAAACGTGGCCAGACAAACGGGGGGGGGGGGGGGGGCTTTTTTGTCTCCAATGTGGTATTATGGGATTTTTAAAAAATGTCCTGTGCTGATTTCTAGCAAATCATGATACCAACAAATCAGAAGTGATGGATTTGGTTATTGGTATGTTTCAAGAGAAATCAATATTTCTTCTGTGGGTGGGGATTTTGGAATTCTCATTGGGGCCAGGAAATATCCCAATGCTAGAGGTGCAAATTTTATCCTCAATTACAATACATTGGAATTCTCACTTGGATCAGAAAACATCCCTCAGCTCACATAATGCAGTATTAAAATCTTAGTGTATATGAATCAAGTATTTAAAACATTCAGGATCTGAAGAATTTGTAGCATAAACAGTTGCAAGTGGGAAAACAAACTAAAAATGCTCTGGGAACTGTACACTCAGCAGACATAGCCACTAATCGCATCATAATTGATTTAACCCACAGAGGAAGACAGAACATTTTAGTCCCCCCTCCAAAGTATGTTTTCTTAGAGAATTCACACAGATTTTGACCCAAATGGGGATTTTATGAAACTGCCAAGTGAAGAGTTACAAACAGTGTCCCAAAGTTTCAGCTACCTATTGTATACATTTTTTTAAATGGGCAAGAACAGTTGTATTTCAAAATAAATTGTGTTGGTTAGGGGTTTTTTTTTTTTTTTTTTTTTGGTACAAATGGAAGACTGGCAGCTTCATGGCTTGCTACTCAGAACAAACACTGCACCTCGTAGGAACATTTTTCTAGCCCTATCATATTTTAATCCTGCACCCAGAAACACTCTTGTGAAAACAGGCCACTTTTAAACTCAGAAATACACTGGAATTCTTAGTCAGAAAATAACCCACATTAAGGAGCTCAATGAAAAAAACAACAACGTTTTTTTAAAAATTGCAATCTAAAAAATGTCATGAAATCAGAAGACAATTGACTGAGTTGTGAATTAGAACACCCCATTTCAGATTTTCTACTTACCATAACTGGCCTACCACAGAGTTATTAGAGGCACTTTTAAATATGTATATGAAGTTCTTTGAAAACTCTGGAACCTATCTATACATGCAAAGTTAAGTTATTATATCAATATATGGATTAAATTGTTTTACATAATAATCTCTTGCTATAAACTCTTTTAAAATTTCCATCTGAAATGTTCTAGCTAGTAAAATATACGGTTCAGAACCACAATCTATGCTTAAGTACCATTCAAGTTAATGGATTAGTCATAACAAGTCTCCATTACACATTCAGCTTTAGATGGAACATGTTAACTGGCAAATCTGTGGATTTTCTACTTCATGCAAAACAAACAAACAAAAAACAAAACAAACAAACAAACAACCAAACAAAAATTCTCTGTACCAACAAATCTGTAATTCCAGCCACAAAGTTCTGTAGGGTTTAGTTACAATGCTAACTGAAAAATAGTGTTTTTACATCAGTCATGCTTAAAAAACCTGACTGCATTAGATGGTATATTTTGTCCACTGGAAGAAAGTGCAGCAGCCAAACTTGTATTCACTGTTCCATATACAACTAGTTTACATATTCTTTTTAAGTCTATCATGGCAATCGATAATTCTGAAAGATAAGACAATATTTAGAATTCTTATTTAGTTTACAGTCCTAAACATAACAATGTTCTTTGGGATACATTACGTACAAAGTCTTCTTTAGCGCCAAGTCTGTTTTGCCTATCTTTCTCTAGAAGTTCTTCCAAAATAGACCAAGCTGTAAGACTGATGCCTGGCCTTAAATGCAGGGGTTTGTGAAGAATGTTTTCATACATTTCAGCAACATCACGGCAGTAAAAAGGAGGCTAGAGGTGTAACAAAAGATACAGATTTAGGAAATTATACTAGCATAACAATATAACAGGGTCCAACACTGTTATTATACATATGTGGTGAATACTTTGACTTCTCCAGAAGGTTAGAAACTCTTGGGAGCAGGTGTTGGGTACCAGGGAGAGACAGGGCATCATATTGTTATTGCAAGTGTCTAACCTGACTTAGATCATAATTTCAGAATGATAAAGCAAAGTGAGAGATAATTCATGCTAGCAAACCTTAGCAGTGGGAGCCAGGTTCTCCATGGAGTTCACTAAAGAGATAATACTTAAGAGCATCCACTTATTTATTCTTGTTCTTGTATGAGGCCCCAAAGGAAGTGGAATTCTCTTTTCTTGGACTTTCACAAATGTTAATACTTTACACTGTGAAAGTGAATACTTTGTCAAGGCCTTCTTTATGGCTGGCATTAGTATGAAGTGATGCATATTATAATTGGTTTACTTTAGGTTCCAGTTTCATATTTGCTAACCTTCCCAGCCCTAGCGAAAGACTAGACTAAAAAATTAACAAAATAAAAAATGAAATCTAGATAGATAATTATGTACCCAAATCATACATTTATGTTCAAGGCACACACCGTCATATCTGGGTTTCAAGAAAGAACCTCATCTAGAGTGACTAGAAATTAAAACCATCATACAGTTGCCGAAAATCTCAGACCTTCACAACCATGGAAGAATAGTTTTGTTCTATCTGGCGACATCTGATACAGTGGATCCTTGTTATACGCTGGGGTTTGGTTCCAAGATCCCCCGTGTATAACAAAATCCGTGTATGCTCAAGTCCCATTAAGTATAATGGCATAGCAAAATGGTGTCCCTAATAAAAAATGGAACATCAAGGTAAATTTATACTTTTTTGGAACATTTTCAAACCGTGTATGCTTAAATCCGTGTATAACAAATCCGTGTATAAGAAGGGCCGACTGTATCTGTATTTTTTCTGTCATATTTTCAGTGACATCCTTACATCAGTTGTTTCATTATCTATTTTAAAACATTGTTTGTAGCATGATGAAAAGTCTCATAACCAACATCTTTGTGTTCACTTTAGTGTGGTAAAGAAAGCATCATGTAAATGAGCAAGAAGGAAGAGGAAAAGGTATATTCCAGAATATTTCTGGTGTAAAACACCTAAACCAAATTTATTTTCCTAAAATAACAAGGAGAAATAGCAGGGGAAATGAGAATATGCTACTAATGTCCTTGTCATGGATACTGTCATTTTTTTTCTAGATAATTCCATTCTATTTAGCAATGAATAATGTAATTACAGCCTTGGCTGTCTGTTCCATTTGTGCTACGTGACATAATTTGTTTCCACTAGGAATTCAGGAATTTAACAAAAGAATACCAAAAGCAATAAAAGACTTGTTGAAATCCGGTTTATAAGTATGAACCTTAAATGTTCTGTTATTAAATACTGTCATCAGGAATAGTTCTGATAGAATAGAGAATGGCTTCCTACTGTGTGCGTGTATGTGTTGTGTGCCTTCATGTTATTTCAGATATATGGAGACTCAAAGGTGACCTTATCATGGGGTTTGCCTTGCCTTCTCGTGAGACTAAGAGAATATGGCTTGCCCAAGGTCGCCGAGGGAGTTTCCATGACTGAGTGAGTATTCGAATCCTGATCTTCAGAGTTATAGTTCAATACTCAAACCACAACACCATATTATTATTATTATTATTATTATTATTATTATTATTATTCTTTATTTATATAGTGCTGTAGATTTACACAGTGCTGTACATACAAACAATAAAATTGATAAAAATGAAACCTGCCAATGGCATACATTCTACAAAATACACATAAAACAATAGATAATAATACAAGATAGACTATACTAGCTCTCGTGTGAACAAGATTAGTCCTGATAAATCCAAGCAAGTCCAGCACCCCATTTCAGCTCCGAAAGTATATTTGGGCAATAGTTCCCTTTTGATTTTGTCTCCTAGTAATCATCATTCAAAAGAATTTAGAGGTATTAGTTAAGGAATGAGATGTGAAAATCACCAAATACCTACCAGACCATACAACATTTCATACAGAACAGCTCCAAGGCACCACCAATCTACTGTATTATCATAGGGTTGCTTTCTGATCACCTCAGGGGCAAGGTACTGTAGAAGCAAACAAAGATGGACTACTCATTTGGAGAAGGAAGATAGCATTTATTAGTCTGAAGTCTCATCTACACTTACGAGAATCCTCTGGGGTCCCCCCCCCCACCTGTCTCTGTGAGTTTTTGGCTCTTACAGCAAATGACGGATGGCTGCCTTCTCATGCAATTGTTCATCTCCCTGCACCACTTCTGTGTCAGAATAAGGCACTCAGCCATCTTATTCTGGATGTCTTGTTCTGAGCAATAAGACCACAATTCACAGAAATGAACTCACCTCAGGAGTTCCACAAAACGTTGCCGTAGTGTCTGAAATAGCAATTCCTTCTTTACAAAGCCCAAAATCTGTTAAGACAACATGTCCCTGCATTGAAAATAGACATTCTACTGTAAAACAATGTACAATGTGAGTGATCATAATACCGGAAAGCATTCTGGGGCAATAAGTATATCTACTTACCAGTGAATCTAGGAGAATGTTTTCTGGTTTTAAATCTCTGCATATACACACAAAAAAAGAAAAAGACAGTTCACAATCAGACAGCTGAGTAAATGTCTATCAATAAACATGCACTCTTGAACAAGATTTTAAAAATGATTCAGGCTATGTGTACATCAATAACCTAGTTAGTAGCAGAACCCAATAAATATTAATAATATAAATACTTCCAATCAACTTTGGCCATCTATTTGCACCTTTAAAGTTCAATGTAATCTGAATCATTACCTGTATACAATTTTTATGGAATGTAGGTAGCCCAATGCACTGGCTATTTCAGCAGCATAAAACCTGGCTCTGTGTTCAGGAAAGGAACGTTCTTTTTGCAAATGAAAGAACAGCTGAAAATATTTAGAATGCAAGTTAAGAGTGTGGCATTATGTTGTCATTCTTACCAAAAGATTAACACAATTTTCTTTATGAACAACTATAAAAACAGTGAAAATTGATTCTTTATGTGCATAGCTAATCACACCTTTCCGTTGACCATTTCCTTATTTTGTCTCATCTATTGCCCCTGCATGCCTCAGCTACAGTTGGTAAACAAAATATCTATTCTTCAAGAAGGATTTTAGACCAATATATAAATGGCTATTGTGATGTCATATACTAATATGCTGGTAATCTAGCATTTTATCTTCCAGTATAAAAGGCAATAATTGGCAACAGAGTGGCTAATGAATTTATATATGCAATGAGATAACTCTTTGGAATAAATTGTCACAATTAGTTATTGTAGATTATTTCCTAAATAGCTATAAACTAGTAATTTTATGAATTTCAATGGATACCATTCCTCCACAAGACAAATACCCCCAAAATACACCTACCTCCCCTCCATTAACAAAATCCAGAACAAAGTAAAGCTTCTCTGTAGTTTGGAATGAATAATGCAATCCAACTAAAAATGGATGTTTCACATTTTTCAACAGCACATTACGTTCAGCCATGATATGTTTTTGCTGCAAGGAAGTGAAAGGTCAATAAGTAAATAGGAAATTTTGTAATTAGAATGAAAAACGAAATATCTATTTCCTTTCACCTCTTTCCTGTTGAGAACAATTTTTTTCTGTAGTACTTTCACAGCATAGAACTTTCCATCCAGTTTTCGTTTTGCAAGAAGAACCTGAAGAAGAATTTGGATAGAGTCAAATTTTCTTGTGGAATTGAAGTAGAGAAAAAACATACTTTACCATTAAATAATAAATCTTTAGAATGTACACATATAGGAAGATGCCTTAGGACCTGAAGTGTGCATTCTAAGGCCCTCCAAATGCTGTTGGACTGTGATTTCCACCATTCTTTACTATAGTGGCTACAACTGAAGTTGTAGTCCAGCATAAGGAGATTCCCCCCCCCCCATTTCCCTTTCCACAAGACTTTGAGAATTTATTTATTTAGCCCAATATTATATACTAACTGGTAGCAATCTTCAGGGCTTCAGGCAGATGCCTTTCACATCACTGGTTAAAAGAATCCTTTTAAAACTAGGAACTCTGGAGACCAAAGCTGGGACCTTCCTGCATGGAAGCCAACTGCTCAATCACTGAGCTACAGTTCACCACCTAATGTCATAAGGAAAAGAGGATTCCCACTCCTTCAATAGAACCAAAATAAGATCAGGGGTGAAGGGAAAAAAAAAACAGATACAAAAGGAATGGGCAAAATATGCTCCCCACCTTGCATCTAAACATCCAACACCTCTATTTTATTATATATATCCCTGAAAGGGCTAATGATACCCCTTAGGAGATCCAAGCATCCATTTCTTGAATTTTCAGAGTTTCAGCTTCTTCTAAGCTATTGGGATTTTGTATCAAAATTGGAAATGACCAGAATTGACCCCAAGTAGGCTGCCGTCAAAAATGCAGGCAAATTCCAACTATGCCCACTAGAAGACACAGCTAACTCTTTTAGGGCACTTTTTTCAGGGTGTTGGGAAGTGGAGCAGGGATCAGAGAGGCAGATGCATCTCTCTGAAATTAGAGGAGGTGAGGAGGATTGCATTTTCTGGATCTCTGGAAGTTGCCTGCTTGTGATGTATGATTTTTAAAAAAGTTTACCTTGCCAAAGCTGCCCTTCCCAATAACTTTCAGGAAGTCAAAGTCTGTTGGTTTAGCACTAAAAAGGATTCAGAATAAAAAAAAAGTCACTTAAGGAATTCAGGAAATTAAAGTTGCTGTGATATTATTTAGTAACACAATGGCTAACATTCAACACATTAATCTTCCTCACTATCACTCATTTCATTCATTGTAGTAACCATCCCTTTCATATCTTCTATATTATCCCCATAGTCAGGGCTAGTCCAAGACATTCTGTTGTCTGAGGCAGAACAATGCACGGTATCTTCTCTCCCTTAAGTCAAGAGACACAGTATCCAAAGCCATCCATATTATTTTGGCACACAAAACAGGCTATTTCATGACAATAATTTTTACTGTATGCTGATAGTAAAAAGGTAACACATATAAAATTAACAAACTGTCACTTTGCTGTGTCTATTGGTAGGACGAGCCTTCCCCACACTTCAGCTTTAGCAAAATCAGGTGACTGCTCCTTTTCATCCTGATTGAATACCACTTGTTTTATGGATGTGCTACTCGCTGCCCTCCATGCTTGTTTTGTTCAACAATTCATTAAATATGTAAAGAGGTCTTGTAACACCTTTGAGACTAACTGAAAGAAATAAGGTTGCAACATGAGCTTTCCTAGACTTAAGTCTACTTCCTCAGATGCATCGGAGAGTAGACTTAAGTTTAGGAAAGCTTAGGCTGCCAACTTTCTTTCAGTTAGTCTCAAAGGTGCTACAAGATCTCTCCACATACTGATTCTAACACGGCTATATCTTTGAATATTTCATTAACTTCCCAGAAGTTCATCCTTTCCCTCTTTGTTCCTTAAACTTATATAAAATGCAAGAAGGATTTACTTCATACCCAGTTATCACAGTTCCTCCTTAAAACTGCTAAAAATGGCAAATATATTAATGGACTTGTTTAATTTTGTTTATAATTAATAAAGACAGTGCAAAGTTTGGTTGATGTTTAACTGAAACCTACTGAGGATTTCCAGAAGGCCCCAGGTTGATATTCTGAGAGATAGAATTTAGCTGTTCAATGCAAGAGAGAGACAAAAACAAGCATGAAAATCAGACCAAACTTTCAGACATTTGCATTTATTGGAAATAGTGACATCCTAACATTTCTGGTAATTTCCCTCCCTGTAAAAGAACATCCAGTCCAGCCAAAGAATAAGACTGTCCTTTTGTAACCCAGTCTTTGAAAGGAACAAAGGTTAATTTGTATGAGTCCAGTAATTGCAGGGATGTTCTTGACACAAGTTATGAACACTTGAAGTGTCAATTGCTTTTTTTCAACATTGTTTCTCAGAAAGCTGTCTTATTTTGGGACCAAAGTCTATGTCCTCCACATAGCTTAGTATGCAGATCAGAGGAAAATTCAGCTTGTTTTGACATGAAGCTATAATATTGACAAAAGGAAATGAATGCATTCATGATAAGCAACACTGGAAGTCACTATACCAAATGCTACCTATATGTTCAGATGCAGTTGCAGTTTTTCCTTTTCTCAGTAATGATCACATCTTGCTTCTGGTAATGTGTTTAATTTTGGTAATTTGTTTAATCTAAATTCTAGAGAGCAAGGTGGAAGCTAATAAGAGACACTGGGAAGAATAAATCACCAGGAACAGATGATATTACAAGTGAATTGTTATAATCCACACAGACAGAATCACCTCTAGTGTTAACTAAAATATGCCAACAAAAATAGAAAACAAAACAGTGGCCAACAGACTGAAAATGATCAATATACATCTCAAGCCACACAAAAAAGGAGACACAACAGATAGCAGCAACTATAGGACCATAGCATTAATTTCCCAAGCAAAATTATAGTCAAAATTGTGCAGCGTAGACTCCAATCATACATGGAGAGAGAGAGATCCCAGAGGCACAAGCAGGGTTCAGGAAAGAGGCACTAGGGCCACATTGCAAACATACAGTGGATAATCAAGAGCACCAGGGAATTCCAAAAGAAAATCAGCATGTGTATCATTGTTGGTGGGTGGTATAATACTACACACTGATGCAATTGCCAGGGTCACTGTCAGAATAACACCTATTTTTGAGACTGCATGTGTGCTTTTAACTATACTGTTGGTGAAGCATAGGATTAGAATCAAGCTATTCAAAGCATCATGCTAATTGAAATATTGCCATTTTCCCATTAACACAGTTAAGTTATCAAATGCTCATGTGGTCCCTGAGTTGCAGGGACATAAGTAAAGTTTCCCTTTACACCAGTGATTCCCAAACTCTGGTCCTCCAGGTGTTTGGGGCTTCAGCTCACAGAAGCCTCAGCCATCTTGGCCAATGGTCTGGAATTATGGGAGCAGAATTCCAAAACATTTGGAAGGCCAGAGTTTGGGAATCACTACTTTACACTGTAGTATAAAAGGGTGAGAAGTCAAATTGCTGCCCTTCTAATAGTTACCTTTTCACTGTTCCTCTCATCTTCATCTTCAGATGGATCAAACTGGTGCTTTGGATTATCCATCTGAAGAAATGTTCTCACATCTGGGCTAAGAAAGACAGTTAAAACAAACCATAACAAATGAATTATTATATCTTTTTTATGTGAACAGAAAAAAATTACCTATTTCACTACAAAGATTTTCAAGACACAAATATTTCCACAACTTTATCTTATTTGCAAATATAGGCACTCAAAATAGGATATATGTGTACAGAAAGAAAAAAAGAAGCGATTATCACAATCTGCAAAATGCAAATTGCCTCAAAACAGTTAGATAATTTGAGAATAGATTAACCAAAACCAAGATTCTACTTCCACTTTCAGAATACATAGTAGCTGGATAACCTGTGATCAAAGAAGCCATTTCTTTTGTATTTTATTTTCTCTGTATTGATTATGGCTTCTGTTTTACAATTTGTCACTCCTTCTTATCTATGCTTTCTAGGAAAAATAGGTTCACTTACTGATTACAGAGTTCTAGCTGTTGTACTAAATTTTGAATGAATTCATTCAGACCTGCTCTTCTTTGTTTAATGAAATCTGTTTGAAAGAAAAATGAAGAAATACCAGATATCAGAATTTGTGTTTTAAAATGTATATTCACACATTTATATTAGATTACTTCAGTGCTGATCATTTCCATATCAAAAACTGAATGGCCTGTTTGCACCTGCTCTCCTAATAATATCTACTGCCTTTAAAGTGGTCCCATAACATCAACAAGAGTGGTATAGTGGACTAAACCAGAATGCAAGCAGTTTTTGGTTTTCAAATACCTACCAAACAAAGGCTTTTAAAAAAAGATACTCAAGAACCTATGGCTATGTACCAATCTTAATAAAGGCATTTGAAGAGAAAGGAAAAGAGAGAAATGGACCCTATCCAAGAGACACTATGATATCCAGTTCCTTTGAGGTTATATGACCAAATTTAAAAACCTGTCATTTACATATATCCTTGTTATCCAAGTACAGGGACCCTGGTGGTGCAGTGGTTAAATGCCTGTACTGCAGCCATTCACTCACAAACCATAAGTTTGCGAGTTCAATACCAGCAAAAGGGCTCAAGCTTGACTCAGGCTTGCATCCTTCTGAGGTTACTAAAATGAGTACCCAGATTGTGCACTGATAAGCGGTATAAAAATGCTATTGCTATACAGTGGTGCCTCGGGTTACGAAATTAATTCGTTCCGCGGCCGCTTTCGTAACCCGAAAAGCCTTCGTAAGCCGAATTGCCATAGGCGCTAATGGGGAAAAGCCGCGATTCCGTGCGAAAAAGCCGAAAAAAGCACCAAAAGTTTTTTCGTATCCCGAAAAAACATTCGTAACCCGGAACAATGATTCCCTATGGGATTTTTTCGTATCCCGAAAATTTCGTAACCTGGGTATTTCGTATCCCGAGGTACCACTGTACATGGTACATCCAAAGATAATTTTAATTCATGTTCTTCATAGTACCTCTTGCACGGAATCACAAGTGGAAACCAGTCAAGAGTAAGGATGGGGCAACTCCTTCTAGCTGCTGTAAAAAAGGAGATAGCAGCTCTCATGTTAAAGCAGAATAGTAAATCTTGTTGAAATGAAGGGAGGAAATTACTTCTAGATGAAATGGATTATAAGGCTTAGACTTGGTGGGAAACTTCTTTCAGGCCAAACCCAAATTTTGAGTTTGTCTTGGGGCTGCATTCCCACAGCAGATGTGGTCTGAGGCATGGCCAAGGACAATGTGAATATGGCAAAGGTGAAATGCAAGTAGTCAGGTATAATTTTTATTAGTTTGGACGTTTTCCCACTGAGCATAAGGAGTACACAGTGTACAAAGTACACAGTTCAGTTCCAAGCAACAATATGTAAAATGCACAGCTCAGTTCCTTGCAAAGTGAATGCAGAGCACTCAGTTCTCTGCAGGTTTACCGTTAAATACCTGCTATTCCCTATCGTTGGTTATTAATAAGAACTGAAGAAATCATGAGCTGGGAACAATAATTGGCTTGTACATAAGAGGTTTTCTGTTGCTGACTGAGACACTGATGGCTATTGGCAGGCTCCTCTGAACTGGCACATTCCAAATATTTTGGACAGTTCCTGTCCTTCTTGACCACTGGCCATGGTGGCTGGTGGTGATGGGATTGTACTCAAAAATTATCTGGAAGGAATCAGTTTGGGGAATGCTGGGATAGGGTATTACAGGGCACAGTAGCACAGAAGAGCAGAAAGTGGCAAATGCCTAATGAGTGAACATTTTTGCCATACACGACCCTGAAGAATTCTGTGCTGGATTTGTCTGATACTCACATCACCCTGATCTAGTCTGAGTGAAGACAAATGGGAAGTGAAGGCATCCTAGATCAGTAAGAAATATTTTAATTTCTATATATAATATTTACTATATAATATTAGATATTTAGTATTATGCATTCCACCTCTCTCTGTGTTTCTGCAATACAGATATTTATTTCCCTTAACTTGAACTAGGTGGGAAAAACACCCCCAGATTATCTTGGCAAATAGGATAAATACAATCTACTAGAATATAGGTGGTACAAACACTGAAGTGTATGACTTTTCAGATGGTCCAATATTTAACCAAACCTGGCAAAGATATAAATGTGATGCAGTGTTTCTGGATAAAATATTTATTGGGGAATGCCCATGCTTAACAAACCAAAATCAAGCTTTTAATTTGAGAAGGGAAAATAAAAATATTATTTGCATGTGAGAGAACAAACAATGGTCCTAGCTGTTCACAGAATAATTAGCATAGGGATAAGGGATTTTGCATCCCTTGTGTTTTTCAGCATATACCCTGCAATGGGCCACAATGTACCTCACTTAATATACAGATAAATGATACTGATGTATGTAGAGGGAACACACTGAACTAAGCACTCCTAATTTCCCCTCCAGAATTCCAGTCCTTAATGCCCTTATGTTGGCAGAATTTCAGTGATTAACAAAGCCTCGATTCCAACCTGTTTTGAAAGTCTTAAGCTATAAATAGAAGGAAATGAAGTCAGCAATAAAGCAAAATTTCAAGGGATCTAATCAGAGATTTGTGCAGTTGAGAGAGATCAAAAGGTCGTATCAACCTTCTGCTCTGTAATGGCTTGTCCTACATATCAGCCTCTCACAGTTATATCAATATATTATGTGCCACAAAGAAAAGCCTTGAAAGAAATATGGCTCACCATAAATATACAGTAATACCACCAGAGAATATGATGGAGGAGCGGTGTGGTAGCACATCACTTTCATATTTATATCAAAAGGAAATTTACACAGATGTTCAAGTATACTCAGCTTACATGTGCATCTTAGAATCCATACCCATCAAAAATGATAGAAAAAACTACCAGCCAATGCAATGACAATGCAGTTTACTATGTATGCCAGCAAAACATCTGACACAGTTCCCCTTTTCTCAAAATAATAAACATTTAAAAAAACTGAAGTTCTATCCTGTGCTGCCCAGCAAGCTGTTTTGAATTCCCAGCAAAGGTCAAAATGGGAAAAAGGCAGGATGTTCACCTAAAATAATTGCTTACAAGTTTATGGCCATTATCTCCGTCACTACCCTGAAATAGCTGTACATCATGTTTCAGGGAAAGTAACATATTCCAGTCCCTATTTTTTATACTGCATATACACACAGACAGAATGTTGCACTCTATTTCGCACACACTCAAAAAATAAAGAAACCCTAGAGCAACAGAGAAAAGCCATTGGTGCCAATCAGTTATTAGGCAAATACAGTCAGCCTTCCACATTCACGGGGATTAGGAGTGCAGGACCCCCACAAAAGTGAAAAAAACTGCAAATATAGTGGAGATGGGGGCAGGGCTCCCTCCCAGCAAGGTGCCTCAGGCTTACAGAGTGGGCAGCTAGAAGGGGGAGCACCTAAAACGTGCATCTGGTGGCCAGGACCCACACCTGCTGCCCCCGCCTAAAGCCTAGGGCCACTGTGAGTGCACTAAAAGAGCAGTCCTGCACTTTGAGAGGAAGGGAGATGAGTGATTGCTGCTTGCTTTAGGAGGTGAATAATGATGGCTATCTCTGGTGTTCTGCCCCCCCCCCCCCCGTGCAACACTGCTTTGTGCACATTCACATAACAACATGGGGGCTGTGAGAGGATAGAGTAGCAGTGCGAACCACTTCCCAAAGCCTGTTGCTGTGTGGGCTGTATGCAGCTGTACACCCTTTTTAGCAGCCTGGTCTTTCACTTTATTTTTGTCCCCAGCCGGGCAGGCAGGCCTCATGGGGTTGCTGGATTACTTTTTGATGACTCGCTTCTATGTTCCCCCTCCCATCTGGCATGATTGCTCTCGATGGGGCCTGAGCTGCTGGAGGGGGAGACTGTGTTCCTCAAAATCCAATCCAGCAACCCCATCCCAGTTTCGAGCATGCAGAGGCCAACTTGCCTGCCTGGGAAGAAAAGGACAAGGCAGCTGAAAAAGGCTCTCTCTGTGTGCCTGAAGCCAACTGGCATTGCTGGATTGGTTTTTGATGACCCGATTCCACAGTCTCCTACTCCAATAGCTCAGGCTCCATGGAAAATCATTGAGAGCAATTGCTCCAGATCAGGTGATAGGGAGAGGCAGAGCATGGAGGCAGGTTGTCAAAAAAACAATCAGGTAACCCCAGTTAGCTTCAGGCACACAGACAGAGCTCTACATCTGCCTTTTCAGCTGCCTTGTCTTTTTCATCCTCCTTTTCTCCCCAGCTAGGCAAGCTAGCCTTTGTGTGCATGAAAAAGGGAAGGGGTTGCTGGATTGCTTTTTGACAGAAGGTAAAGGTTTCCCCTTTGATGTGATTGCCTAGTTGTGTCTGAATGTAGGAGCGGTGCTCATCTCCATTACTAAGCTGAAGGAGCCAGCATTGTCAAAAAGGACTCCACGATCAGGTGGCCAACATGACTGCATAAAATGCTTTACCTTCCCACCGAACGGTACCTATTTATCTACTTGCACTTTTATCATGCTTTTAAACTGCTAGGTTGACAGAAGTTGGGACTAGTGATGGCAGCTCACTCCATCATGTGGCACTTGGGTCAACCTACCGATCTACTGACCTTGCGGTCATCAGAGTCTACGTCTTAACTACTAAGCCACTGCATCCCATGCATTTTGACAACCCACTTCCATATTTTCCCTTTCCTCACCACCTGCTGTGGGGTGATTGTTCTCAATAGTTTTCCACAGAGCCTGAGCAGTTGGAAGGGTGATAGAAGAGGGACAGCACGGAAGTGGGTCCTGAAAAACA
This sequence comes from Sceloporus undulatus, assembly GCF_019175285.1. Classification (NCBI taxonomy): domain Eukaryota; kingdom Metazoa; phylum Chordata; class Lepidosauria; order Squamata; family Phrynosomatidae; genus Sceloporus; species Sceloporus undulatus. The sequence goes on along the minus strand of NC_056525.1, from coordinate 205,179,472 downwards.
ATCCAGGAACCCCACTGGCTTCAGGCATGCAGAGAGAGCTCCCCAGCCTTTTCAGTAGCTTTGTCTTTTTCACCCTCCTTCTCTTTCAAGCCAGGCAGGCTGGTCTCTTAATGCCTGACACCTGGATGGGGTTGCTGGATTGCTTTTTGAGGACCTGCCTCCATATTTCTGCTCCCTTCCAGCAGCTCAAACTACTTCCAGGAGAACTATCAAGAGTAATTGCCCGGGATCGAGTGGGTGGAGGGAGAGTGTGGAAGTGAGTCATTAAAAAGCAGTCCAGCAACCTCACCTGTGTGCCTGAAGGAGATCATTTTCAGGCACAAAGAAACCAGCCTGCACAGCTGGGGAAGAAGGAAGGCGAAAAAGACCAGGCTGCTGGAAAGGGCGTACAGCTGTATACAGCCCATAGAGCAACTGGCTTTGGGAGGAAGTTGGTGGCAACCGTAACAATCACTGTTATTCCCTCTCTTGAAGTCAAAGGTGTTGTCTAGATCACAGAATCACAGAACTGTAGAGCTGGAAGAGACAACAAGGGCCATCCAGTCCAACCCCCTGCCATGCAGGAACTCTCAATCAAAGCATCTCCAGCAGATGGCCATCCAGCCTCTGCTTAAAGACCTCCAAGGAGGGAAACTCCACCACTCTCCGAGGGAGTGTGTTCCACTGTTGAACAGCCCTTACTGTCAGGAAGCTCCTCCTAATGTTGAGGTGGAATCTCTTTTTCTTGTAGCTTGCATCCATTGTTCCAGGTTCCAGTCTCTGGAGCAGCAGAAAACAAGTTAGCTCCCTCCTCAATATGACATCCCTTCAAGTATTTAAAAAGGGCTATCATAGCACCTCTTAACCTTCTCCAAGCTAAACATCCCCAGCTCCCTAAGTTGTTCCTCATAGGACATGGTTTCCAGACCCTTCACCATTTTAGTCGCCCTCCTTTGGACACGCTCCAGTTTCTCAATGTCCTTTTTGAATTGTGGTGCCCAGAACTGGACACAATATTCCAGGTGGGGCCTGACCAAAGCAGAATACAGTGGCACTATTGCTTCTCTTGATCTAGATGTGCATGTGGTGGCTGCAGGTTTTTTGGAAGGAGGCTTTGAAGGATGGTGGCCAACCTGTGAATAATCAAATCCACAGATCTCAAATCTGCAAATGTAGGGGACTGACTGGATATGTTTTGGATATGTTCATAAATAAGGACAGAATCTATATATCCTTTTTCATCCAAGCTAAATGAATGTGTTTTTTTTTCCTAACAGATTTTTTAGTTTTCCAGTAATTGATTCACATCCCATGCTATTCCACTGCTTTGCCTATCTCCTCCTTACTGGAGTGTTTTATTCTGTCTACCAGCCAATGCATGGCCTTGAGTGTAAGATAAATCAGTGTACCATTTTCATTTACAAACATTTTTTCAGAATAAGAAAGTCAGGCATTCCACTTTAGCAATCTGCTATCACTAAATTACTATCAAAAAGAACCCCCACTGCTCACCTGGATCAAAATTATCTCCAAATATTCTTTTAGCTGGAATCCTCAAATTCATAGTGGGGAACTGTTTCCTTAGCTGAAATATGAAAATACACTGTAATTTAGCCTTGAAGCATAGTTAACATGACACATCAACAATGCCAGTTGTAGTTCAGGGGTTGATTTACACTTTGCATCAGCTGCTAGTCCAGATCAAGAATTCTTGCCATTTTCAATATTGCAGTCTACTCATCAGCTACTTGTGGATGCATTATGGCAATATTTACAATTGTAAAATCTTTTAGTGTCCATAGATTAACCATCCTGTCAGGTTGGAAGTACTAATTATATCCTCATAGAAAATGAAACCAACAAGTCTAGTTTAGAAATGCAATGCTTGTTGGAAAGTACTAGATTTGATTTTAATGTAGTAGAACTGAGTGGAATACAGGGTTACATCAACTCTGGAAAATACAGTGGTGCCTCGGGTTACGAAAGTAATTCGTTCCGCGGCCGCTTTCGTAACCCGAAAAGCCTTCGTAAGCCGAATTGCCATAGGCGCTAATGGGGAAAAGCCGCGATTCCGTGTAAAATAGCGCCGAAAAGCACCAAAAGTTTTTTCGTAACCCGAAAAAACATTCGTAACCCGGAACAATGTTTTCCAATGGGATTTTTTCGTATCCCGAAAATTTCGTAACCTGGGTATTTCGTATCCCGAGGTACCACTGTAGTCAACTTCCTAATCATAATCCAACACCAAGACAGCAGCACTCCCTGATGTGAGTTTAGTATTTTACTCACTGTATGATACAGTTTATCGAATTCAGCATATCGCCTGAAGACAAACCATTCATTTGTGCCAACGGAAACCAAAACTTTGTAAACCTGAAGCAATACAAAAGGAAAACAACAACAACAATAAATCCAGAGATATAAATAGATATACTGATATATACATACACAGACAGACAGGCAGACAACTAGACAGTCAGTTCCAGGGCTTTGTACCTATGGACAGAATTCCCCATCTGTTTAACTATCTATTTAAATTTTTATGCCAGAAAATTTATGTTTTAAAAGAAGACATGGTTAATTTAGCCTTGGAACAAAGCCTTCATTTTCTAAAACATGGAGATAGAGAAGGCACTGCATATAACTATGATATATGGAGGAGTTCACAGATTTATTTCGTTTTGGATTTAAAATCCTCATGGGTGGTTTTTATTGGCCACAATCTGTAGTTAATAATAGCTTGTTGCTAAAAGGCATATCTTGACTTGTACAATCCAGGCTTCCCTTGTATCACTAAATACTTTGTATCTTAAAAAGTGTCACTTCTGGAACAGGATATGATCCGCCTCCTTATTGTGCTCTTGAAAATCCAATCTTAAATGACAAGGGGACATTGGAAAATGATGTGTTGGGGGCTGCAGAAGGAGGAGGGAGCCCATGAAAATTCATCCTCCGGCTGCATGTACAATGTGCATTTCCATTTGTTTGAGACACCTTTGGATCTAAGCCAGTACAAACAAGTCTTCACAATCTAACATTCAGGAAAGTACAATCTTTCCAGAAATATTTTTAAATGTAAGATATATGAACACAAGCAATATATTACAAACAAATACAGTCATCCCTCCTAACTTGTGGATCTCAGATCTGCAACCTCGATTATGCACGGAGGGGTGACCTCTGTTAATTCTAATGGTGCATGCACGGGAGGGGTGTGTACCCTATTCGATCCCATGAGGCTTAAATACACATGAACCTCTGTTTTTGCAGGGGGTGGGGTCTGGAAAGGATCCCCTGTGCAAATGGAGGGCCAGCTATAATGAATTTATTAAATTTACCTGGGAAAAACTAGAAGAAAAAATAGACTAGCTAAAAATAGACTAGTGTATGTTAATCTGTGTATTGTTCTGTTGTTGAATGGCAAGGCCATTCACTCATGCAAATCTCTCTTCTCAACCTAGGGTCACACAGTTTATATATACCCCACTCACTTCCATGCCAGCATTCTCTAAAGATGCCAGCCATAGATGCAGGCAAAACATCAGGAATACACTCTTCTAGAACATGACCACATAGCCCCAAAAAACTATGGATGCAGCCATGAAAGCCTTCAACTTCACACTAGTTAATTTCTTTAAAAGTAGGTCACTGGATCAGAACAATGCTATTGAAGGAGTTGGGAGATCCATGTCTGATTTCCCAATGTCATACCTTATTTAACTAACACTCATTTGTCAGTGGGATTATCCTTAGGGATGGGCAAAATGGATGCTTGCCCAGTCCAGCCTACCATGCTGAAGATGGCTTCAAGTTGAATTTAGTGACATAGATCTTTTCAGGCATAAGTCCTTCAGTGAATTCAGCCAAAAGAAACAGAGTACAGTATGTCTTTCTGCTGTGTGTGTGTGTAAATTTCCACAACTTCTGCAGTGCATGGGTACTACCTACAAAAATGAACTTCCATCCATTAGCTTTAAAGCATGTTTCTGCTTTAATGCACAGTCTATCATTTTTCTCTCTCAATAAAAATCAGTGGAATGTGGCTTTAACTTTAGGCAACATTACCACTGAATTACAACTCTGGACATCAGGGTTTGATTCCCAGCTTGCTCATGAAACCTACTGGGTAACCGTGGGCAAGACACATGTTCTCAGCCTCAGGGGAAGGCAATGGCAAACTTCCTCTGAACAAATCTTCCCAAGAAAACCCTATGATAGGTTTTCCTTAGGGTCAGGAAAGGACTTGAAGGCACACAACAAGAATAAATGAGTGCTACAGATTCCACAGCCTGGAACTGTTCCTTTCATCCAGCCAGTATGGCCCTTGGGAACTGGGATCCAAAAAAGTAAGCTTTTCAAACTCTGACAGATACTAGAAACCCTATAATCACAAGTTAGCTGTGCTGCAAAAGTAATATGAAGAGACAGGCACTGTATGTCAGCCTTAAAAAAAACAACACAAAAGAGTTCCATTTAAAAAACAAAATCCAAGAACACTTTTTTCCATCTGAGTGTAAGAGGAGATGGCTATAATGCAGTCTGAAAACAAATGAAAAGCTTGCAGTCAGTCCAAAGGTAGTTACTTTTCACTGTGGGGGGGGAATAAAATTCTGGTAGAGAAGGTAGGAAAAGAAACACTTTCCACTCTAGAGGAGACTGTTCAGCATATCATATATTTGAAAGAAATAACAGGTTATCATCTTTATGGCCTGATTTAAAAAGTCTTTGAAAAATATTGGGGGAAATTGTTTAAACTATTGATGACATGCAGAAGATTGTCCAATGCCAAAATTGCACATACACTAAAAATACATATCACATCCAGTGAAACTATTATGATGGGGTTGGGGAAAGGAACAGGAAACAATGTAAGGAAAACAGAATCATAAAAGCACCAAGACTAACAAAGAGGGGAAATAGTCTATTTAAACATGTTTCTTTTTCTTTTTTTAAAGAGCCACTATAAAAAAATTCCACTATCATACTGTCCTTTTAATTTTTAAAATGTCAGCTACTAGTATTTAAATCCAATTATAAATATGTGATATTCTGACACCACATAATTTTATATGTTTTAAATATTACAGTATACATATCATCAGAAGAGACCCTAACTGATTTTGCAGAAATATTATGTAGAATTTCCAAGTGGAATGAGCAGCAATGTGCCTCAGATGCACATGCTCTTTGTTCCCTAATATGATGAGGAGGAGACTGGAAGATCTTCAGGGTGAAAACAAAGAGATGTTTCTCACTGTTGGAACTGGAACTGTTAGTTTAGACTCAGGCTTGCTGAAACAAGCTATGATCATAAATCACAGTTTAATCCTAGCTTGTTTCAATAAATTATATTGAAATAAGCTAGGATTAAACTGTGATTTATCCTTTTGAGATGCAACAATAAATCAGCAATAGATGAAGGCAGCATACATACCTGAAGTGCATGAACTTAGCATTCTGTTATAGCTTAGTATTATGTTTAAAATGAGCCAATGGTATCATACTGAAATTGAGCACATAAAAAAGTGCTTTATGCATACATACTTACAGTAAATCTTTTCTTCTTCACCCTGTGTTCATCAGAGCTGGGGATGCTAACACTTGGGCAGCTTTCCTTGAGATCCATTATGTGTTGTCTTTGGGCAGGAAAAATCAAGACCACCACACCAGGGTATAGCAAAAATGCAGAAAATGTCAGCAGTATTGATTTAAAACGTGCAGCCTCTCTTGTGTAAATTTAACTTCCATCATGCAAACCTTAAATAAAAATGAAACATCGAAAGATCAGCAGATAATTGGTATCATTCATGACTAAAAATTAAATTTTAAGTTTTCCTAAATAAAGCTTATTCGCCTATGCTTTAACGTAATGAAAATGTAAAAAGCAGAGAGCAAAGAAAATTCATCATGTGTTGTCAGGTATTCTTGCAAGAAGTCGATAATTCAGGACAAAATTATTACTCCTCAATAAATGACAAGAGAAGATAACAAGTTTCATCTTTTCTCCACCTGTCCCTAACAGGGAAGATGCAGGATGGGAAAAACTGACTCTCAGACCTTAATGCTCCAAGACCAGCTTCCAGAGCTACTGGAGCATTTATTACAGCTGCAACTCAGGTCCAGGTTTCTCCCACCCTATACTTTCCCACTTTATGGTGTATAAGGTGAGCAAATCTCCCGTTATTTCCTGTCATAAGCTTCAAAGCCTATGTTCTTTTGTTAAATTAAAAAGGTTAATATATTAGGCTAATCTACTTGACTGTGTTTCCTAAATGCCTTAGCATACTTAGCATCAATACAGATGAAAAATATGAAGGCAGCCTAGATCTGTTTTTTAAAAATTCAAAACATGAACCAAAACATGAAACTTTTGTTAGAGCCAACTAAGAATCACGGGCCTTTCACATGCTTCAAAGACATCAGGCTCAATCTTAAACAGAAAAGTGGAGGAGATAGTTACAGACAGGGAGATAGGCACTGCTGGCAAAACCAACATCTTACAGGCCAGGACCCAAAAGGTCAGGAGAAGTGTTATTCTTCCATGAGGACCCCCATGCACTCCCAACAGCTGCTCTGGATCGCTAAGAAAACTTCTGGGGCTGCTTTAGGGAGGCACAAACGGCTGTAAGAGGGAGGGGAAGAAAATTGTGTCACCCTAATGGCATTTGCTACTGCTACACTGGATGTAAGCCAGTGTCTTAAGACAAGGTTTCAATAAGCTCATTGCAGAATGTTTTGGTTAGTTTCTGTTTAGTGTGAAACATCACAGATTGCATCAAAGCATCCTGAATCAAAACAGCAACAGCTAGTCTCCTCTGAAAAGCAGCAGCTACATGTATCTTTCTTTAGCAGCATTTGAGAATACATGTTGTTGTTGTGTGCCTTCAAGCCATTTCTTATTTATGGCAATCCTCAAAGTGAACATATAACTATTTTTTTAGCAAGATTTTTTCAGAGAAGGTTTTGCTTTGCTCTTCTCTGTGGTTAAATGATGCGATTTCCCCAAAGTCATCCAGTGGGCTTCCATGGGCAAGAGGAGATTTAAACCCTGGTCTCCAGAGTCGCAATCCAATGTTCAAACCGCTTCAACACATTTATGTGAAAACACATAAGAACATAATAATAATAATAATAATAATAATAATAATAATAATTGTATCCCATCTCTCCCACAGGATCGAGGTATTGTTATATTAACATAACGGATTTTATTTCAAGCGGCCAGTTTATAACTATCTAGTTTTATAAAGCTATACTGAGAGCAATTCAGTCCACAAAATGCAGAGTTACGTATTTCCCATCTTCAAAAAGTACGCATTTGAACTGTATCTGCTCCCCAGTGTTTTCAAAAAGCTAATATGATGTAATTCTCTTGTTAGGGAGACACCCATGTTTGTTTTGGCTAAAGGGACAAAACACTTCACAATTCAGTTATGTGATTTGTTTTAAACATGCAGGTAATAAATGGTGCATTATGATGATCAGATTAGTTTTGAGTGATTAAAAATTTGGTATGTCAAGAATCAGTTCCCTTTTCTAAAAAATTAAACACTTTTTAAAAAATAGAGGTATTTTTGAATTAGTAGAAAAATCTGACATTTTTCAGAAGGGCAGTGACGGGAATCTATTAATCTATATACGTTTACTTAAAATAGAGGGCAAATCTAATTCATTTCAGTTTCAATTTATGCATATGATTGAATCTCCTCACCAGCTCAATGAAAAAGCACTTAAAATCAGCTAGACTGGGCCCATTCTTCTTTCAACAGAAAGAATTCACGCTTGCTTCAGTCTCACAAACCTCATGCATCTGATGAAGTGGACTGGAGTCCACAAGACTTTATGTGAGAATAAACCAGTTAGTCTCAAAGGTTCTATTGTTGTTGTGTGCTTTCAAGTCATTTCCAACTACAGCGACCCTAACATGAACCTAGCATGAGATTTTCTTGGCAAGTTTCTTCAGAGGAGGCTTGCCATGGCCATCCTCACAGACTGAAAGAGAGTAGCTTGCCCAGAGTCACCCAGTGGGTTTCATGGCTGAGTGGAGATTTGAAATCTGTTCTCCAAAGTCATAGTCAAACCACTACACCATTTGGGCTCTCCATACCAAGTTGGGTCTCCCAAAGATGATACAGCATTTGTTTATGCCTTTTTATGCTAAAACAAACTGACATAGCTGTCTCTTTAAACAGCATTTTGGTGCACTTGTTGCTTGGTTTTTAGAGTAAACCATGACTTCCTTTTAATCTTCACTGAATACTGAACTAAAATTTTGCATTTAAATAAACATGATTGATTCTATTTGGATGACTTTTTCAAAAGGTATATTTAAGTCGAAGAGAAAACTAAGCCAAGTTTAACACTGATACAGCCTTTGCCAATTTAGTGTCATTCCAGATGAGTTGGACTACAATACCTCTAGTTCTAGAGATTTTTTAATTATGAGGGAAGCAGACCAACACATCTGGAAGGGACAAGAATAGGGCAGCTTGCTATATATTATCAATGGTCCACATTTCTGTGTTCATGTACGTTTATCTACCTTCTCCTTTTACTATCTTTCCAGGGGAAATTAAACCATTTTCTTCAGCAAAAACAAAACAGCTCAAGAACCTACATCAAAGTACTGGATTGAGAAATCTAGCATGAATGGCAACTTGCCATCGCTCAGCCTCCGTTTCCAAAATATCTAAACAATCAATACCCACATTGTCAGAAAAAAGAATACTGATTATTAAAAGGTATTCTTTACAAAGTACAAAGCTCCATATAAATAAGAAGTAATATTGGTTTAATGTATGCTTCATTTTCAAATTAGAACAAAGGCTAGCACTCACATGGTAGCTCTTATTCATTCAAGATAGAGAAATGATTTGAAAGATTACAGAGTTTCTCAGGAACCATGGAGAACAAAATAAAGTAATGAAGCGCAGTACATGGGATAGTCTGGGAAAGATGGAAATCCATGAACAGTTGCTACCAGTTCTGAAAACAGGAAATAAGAACAGATGTATTTTGTAGATGTCATAGCATCCTGGTTTCAGCACTGCCTAGAGGCTGTACCTTTTGATCTGTTGTTTCTAGCTATCATTTCTGATTAAGAACATCCTTTCTGCCAACATGCAGATATTATTAATTCAGCCAACTTCGCACAAAGGAAAGCCAGTCAATCTTTTCTGAAAATGTAAAGATGTTATGCATATTAGTGTCTTCACCAAGGGCTAATGTTTTGCAGAGTGGCTGGCTGAATTAGCAGAAAAGTTTGCCAAGATTTTTAAAGGAGTTTTGTGAATACACATACAGAGAAAGGAGCCACTGATTTACAGTGGAGTCTTTAGGATGGAGAAAAGTTGCGATAGATGATTGAGGCAATACTGCCAACATACTTGGAGATGGAAGTCTGACTTTACAAGCTCAGTTTGTAAGAAGATGATCCTACAATAGCAAGGTTTTCTTTATCATCCCACAAGGATCTTCAGGAAAGATTTCTGGGAAGTAACATATAAAGCCTGTTTCCATATTGCCCAGCATCTCTTGGCAGTAGTAAACAGCACAACACCCACCCACACCCACTAATATCTTTGTTCAAGTATATTTGGCATTGTGGGGGGACCATATCCAATTAGCCAGACCAGGAAAACTTTGCATCTACAATCCTTGATTGACTGGGATGTTAGCTTTGAATTGAAATTTGTTATTGCTGTTGTTATTAGCTAATCTCATAGTCCAATAAATGTAGACTTGATGGTGTGAGTGAAGTCTCCAAATGGAATCCTGACACAATTAGTGCCCAGGGCAACCTGGTCAACCAATTAATTACATCTGATTCTATGTTGAGGAATAAAACAAAAAAGTCTTGAAAATTAAACAGCTTACAAAATATAACAAAGGTACAAATGTCTATTGGATAAATTAATAGCTAGGAATAATAATAATAATAATAATAACAATAATAATAATAAAAAAATTATTGTATCCCGCCCCTCTGAGAGCAGTTAAAAATACAAAACATATCAAATCCCTAGTACCCTCCCCCACTTAAAAGGTATTAAATCTAATAGAGAATTAAAACCATACAAGTTAAAACTGACCCAAAGGTCAAACAACATAACAATAATCAATATAACAATAATAAATGGGAGCAGCGGTATCTATTTATTCATAGGAGTTTCCTGAGGCTGGGTTCTCTATTCTGGAAAGGCCTGCCAGAAGAGATCCATCTTAGCCTTTTTAAAGCTGTCTAAGGATGTAAACAGACGGATCTCATCCGGCAGGCTGTTCCACAGTCAGGGCGGCGATGGAAAATGCCCTCTGGGAGGTAGCCAAAAGCCTAGATGTTTGTGGCTGAAGTAGGCCTCTCCCAGAGGAGCGGAGTGCGTGGGGAGGATTGTAGGGGAGAAGGCAGTCCCGAAGATAGTTTGGACCCAAGCCATTTAGGGCTTTAAAGGTGATAACCAACACCTTGTACTGGGCCTGGAAACTAATAGGCAGCCAGTGGAGGGACTTTAGAACCGGAGTAATATGGTCTCTCCTAGATGTTCCAGAATCAACTCTATGAATCTCTATTAACTAACAGACCTTTTTCCTAGCCCAGTAATGTAATAGAATTCAAACAAGCTTTGGCAAAAAAAAAAAACAAAAAAAAAAAACCACACACACACAAAAACTCTCAAAAACATTTTGCAGATTTTGAATGCTGCTATTTAAGCAATTTGCTGATTTTAAAAGAGCCGTTCTCAGCCACTCTACTGACTAATGGTTCCCCATGTGTGACTCCAAACTGTATCATAACATAGGATTACTAATGATATAATAGTCACATTGACTGAAAGATATTGGTGTCATGAACCTGACGTACTCTGCAGAAAGGGTGGCAACAGTCACAGCATCCCTGCAGTGCAGTCTGCTTGCTCAGTAAAGGCTCACAAAAACAACCTTGCAGTGCAGTCAAACTGGACTCCAAGGTGGGTGAAGCCGCATACCTCTTGGCCCTCGCTGGTTGCTCCCAGCCTGTGGAACTCCCCTCCACAGGATGGCTGCCTTCTTTCCCTAGCAGGCCCTCGGTGTCTAAATCAGGAGGTGGCAGAAGGGTGTTCTGGATGGGGTGGACTGTGGCTTTGCCCCTTACTATGTGTAAAATTGTAGAAAATACAATACAACTACTGGGCAGCAGCAGTAGTAGTGGTGGGTGACACTGCTGGAGGAACCCTCAGAGACTACAGCAATGATACCATAGCTAATGCTTGTTAGTACTGTGTAGAGAGATTACTGTGTAGAGAGAGGCAAAGGTGAACCTCTTTGTGATAACCTCTCACCAAGAAAACCCCAGATGAGACTAAGACAGAAAAAGAGATAGGAAAAGGACACAGAAAGAGAGCAAAAGGGGAAAACAGAGAGCAAGCACAAGCAGAGACAAGGGAAATGGCACAACAGAACTAAACAAAATGGAAAGCCAAGCAGCACACACATTTAAAGATGGCAAGAAGGTCTGGAGTGGTGCCACACATGTTATAGGTACATGGAATGTAAGAAGTATGAACCAGGGAAAACTAGACATAGTAAAAATAGAAATTGAACTTACAAACATAGTAATACTAGGAGTTACTGAGCTAAAATGGACAGGAATGGAACATTTTGACTCAGATAGCTATACAGTGATCTACTCAGGAAATGAAAAATGAAAAAAAATGGAGTAGCGATAATAGTGGGGAAAGACAGCAAAACCAGTCAAAGGATATAATGTAAAGCCAGACTGAATCAAGTCAATAATGCTTCAGGGCAGCCAATAAACATCACCACAATCCAAAGTTTATGTGCCAATCACAGAAAGAGAGGAAGAAGAAACTGAACATTTCTGCAACAGAGTCCAAGATGAAATTGATAACATGTGAAAACAGGATTGCTTGGTAATCATAGGTGACTAGGATGCCAAAGTAAGAAGCAGAGCAGAATCAAAGGGAATAGAGAAACTTGGGCTCAGTTCAAGGAACAATGCAAGAGAGCGGTTGAGGCTATCTTACTTTGACCACATCATGAGGAAAAATGATTCATGAGAAAAGACAATGATGCTAGGAACAGTGGAAGGCAGCAGAAAAAAGAGGAAGACCACATGCTAGGTGGATCGGCTCAATCAGGGAGGTCTTGGGCCTGAGCCTGCAAGACCTGAGCAGAGCAGTGGAGGATAGGGGGTCTTAAGAGATTTCTCATCCACAGGGTCACCATGACTTGAGGTCAACTTGAGAAAAGCTAACAACAATAACAACCATTGAAAAATACCAAACCAATCCCAAACCTTTTCTGAACTTTGTGTATTACTGCTGCTGGAACAGTTCAGGAAGGCAGATGGATAGACTAAATCAGAAAGGTTATAGGCCTGAATTTATAAAACATAAACAGAGCAGTGGAGGATATGGGGTGTTGGAGGTGTCTCTTCCACAGGGTCACCATGAGCCACGGTCAACTCGAGGACAGCAAACAACAACAAAACAACTGAAAATGCTGGTTATGACTTATTCAACCCAATGTGGCTCATGTCTGGACCATGCCTACCCATTCGAGCTTGCCTAGACTTTTGAGATCTTCTAGGGAATGTTTTCTCCCTGTCCTACAGCTTTTACAGGCCACATTTGGAATGACACAAGAAGGGGCCTTCTCAACAGCTTCCTCAGGAGGTTAGACTGACCCTGATCTGCCCTCTTTCTACTGGCAGGCAAAGACTATTTTATTCACACAGCTGCTGCAGAAGGTTCTTTTTGAGTGGGAAATGTCATATGTTATGTTTTTTAAATCATTTAAAATCCACTGGTTGGTTTTAATACCATTATTAATTAATACAATTCCTGCATTGTTTTACATTACAGTATTTTTCATTTTTTAAAATAGACTGGGTCTTAGCTATTTTGTTTTAATTCATGTCACAACCTGTTGTGTATTTTGCACTTGGATAAAGCCAGGATATAAAACAAAAACTCAGCCAACAGACCATTAAAAAACCATTGGCATTTATGACTTGGGGTCGGGAGGGCTGTCAGGAAAACACACTGGCATTTTTGTAGGCAGATGTCTCAAGTTGCATCCACACTGCAGAAATAATCCAGTTTGACACCACTTTAACTGCCATGGCTCAATGCGATGGGATTCTGGGAACTGTAGTTTGTTGTGACACCAGAGCTCTCTGACAGAGAAGGCTAAATGTCTCATAAAACTGCAATTCCCAGAATTTCATAGCATTGAGCCATGGCAGTTAAAGTGGTGTCAAACTGGATTATTTCTGTAGTTCAGATGCAGCCCCTGTCTTCAATTGATGGCAGAAACATCCAACACATGAAGCTCACTTGTATCTCATTGATGAGACCATTCCATAATCTGGCAGCCATAAAAGAGAAATTTCCCTCTAATTATAGGTCATATTGACCTCAACAAAATTGTAGAGGTTTCAACCGCAGTGATGTAAATAGATTGTTCAGATTCAGTTTTACTCCCACCCCCCACAATACACATGCACACATACCACTCACAACAAGAGGAACAGCAGGACAGTGTGCAGAGCTGGAACAAGATCAGACTCAATTTTCAAAAATTAAGACTGGTAGGAATGTTCCCCAATCCTTGCTGGTATCTTATTTCCCCCACCTTTTCAAACAAACAAACGACAAATCCATATCATTTTCACTTTGAAACTGTTGTAACACAATGGCCTGGCACAACACATTGACAAAAGCTGAGCGTTTCTATGGTTAATTTAAAAATCTTGTCATCTGCTCTGTACCTCCAGGGACCAAAATCCTATGGAGCACTTAGAAACCAAGGCAATGTTGCTTATAAATCCGAAGCAAACAGTACGAATTGGTAAGCATAGCAGCTTTTCCTATCTTACAGTCACATCATGGTGACCATATGAATAACGTAACTTCTGAATGACTGTGTGAAGACTAAAGGTCTAGAAACAATAAAGCAGGGCTGGCTTTGTACGTCTTCAGCTCGATATAAAAACAACAACAGTCTTATGTAGTTATTATTCACCACAGAGACTCCCAACAGAGCAATGTCCTTCTCCCAATAAATAGAAGAAAGAACTGAAAGCACCTCCACACTTCAAAAATCAGGAACTGAAACCACAAACTACTGTGAAGAAACAGGATGAATTTTTAAAGTGTGTCAACATACTCTGACTATATTTCTAAAGCTGGAAAATCCCATTTCCCTACTGATTATTGTGTGTGTGTGTGTGTGTGTGTGTGTGTACATACATGCATGTGCGTACATGCCACTCCTGTGAATCAAAGTCAGCAGGCAACTCAATAGTCTCCCCTCTTCTTCTTTTCTTGTTAGAAGACAAGTCTCCCACTAGCACTCAGACTGGAGATTATCAGACCACACAACAAGGAATGTCATGGCCTCGCTAACATAAAATGAGGTATAGCTGCATATTTGTGTGCACTGTTATAATTAGGCAGGATAAACCTGGCCCATTTGGATTATCCATATCAAAAATGGAGTTCATTCTTTCTTTCTGTCTCTCAATCAGACAAACATTCTAATCTGAGAACTTTCACTCTCATCCTACAATTACTTCCAACACAATGGAAACTAGAGCACCTAACAGTATCAACTATGATTAATTATTAAAAAATAGATGTGAATTGGATGTAGTATTGAGCAGAGCTGCTAACAGTTACTTTTCAACAATTACTTTTGATTACTTGTATAATCATCTGTTGTGCAACATGAAAAATACAATTATGATAAGAGCAGTCAAACAACATTATAAACTCCACAGAGGCTTTTTAAAAACTTGGCCACACCAGCAAAAACAGATGGTCCATATTCAGAGTAAAGCTTGGGAACATTACATTTTTGGACCAGAATCCTCAGCTAAGCAAACCTGAAGGCCAAGGTGGGCTGAGGGATTCTGAAAACTGCAGTCCAAACCAAGTAATTTTGTTCAGCTCTGGTCTAGAGAACATGCTCTTCCTGCACTATAAATTACTCTATGGAGATTAATGAACAAATAATTTCCCATCCCTTAAGCTCTACAGTGGGATGCTGCTGCATGGTCTTACAAAACTAAACAAACCTGAAATGCCAAAACTTATCTATTTCATACAACCAGATTCCTTCAGTGTGTGCCTTTAACTCTCCCTTCACCCAGCAGACCTAGAAAAGAGCAGGAAATTTATATGTTGCTCCCGTCTAAGAAAACTGATAAGCATCTCCTTCCATTGCCATATAATGGTTATTATTGTTGTTTGACTTCAAGTAATTTCTGACTTACGGAGGTTCTAACATGACTCTATCATAGGGTTTTCTTGGCCAGATTTGTTCAGAGTGGGTTTGCCATTAACTTCCTCTCAGGCTGAGAGAGTTTGACTTGCCTAAGGTCACGCTCAGTGGGTTTCTATGGCCAAGTGAGGATTTGAACCCTAGTTTCCAGAGTCACAGTCCAACACTCAAACCACTAAACCACTATGGCTCTCAAAAGCTATAAATTGACTTTAACTGTTGTAATATTATTATTAACACCAAATTAAAAGAAACTGAATTGACTACAATATTCACTATGATACATTGACTAGGGTACATTTAGTTTCTATTCTCACTGAGTTTAGCATATTTAGTGGTGATGTCATTTTTAAAACCTCTGGGGAACATGGGTGGAGTAGTACAAAAGGGCTTAGAGGTTGCATGAGGCTGCATTTTGCTCACTTCTGTTTTACAATTGCAGACTCATTCTCCAAGTGCAGAATCTTCTGTAGCCCAAGCACCAACACTCTTTAGAAGGTTAAAGATATTGTAAAACAACAAATCTTGTGACTTGATATGATGGAGCTACATGAGGCATGAGGCTGCATTTTGTACACTCCTGCTGTATAGAAATTGCAAACTCACTCAGTACTAATAAGGACAAATTGGGCACAGATATAGTGCAAGTCAGGGAGCCAGCATGGTTTAGTGATCTGACTGTTGGACTATGACTCTGGAGACCAGGGTTTAAATCCCTGCTCAGCCATGGAAACCCACTGGGTGACTTTGGGCAAGTCACACTCTCTCAGCCTCACAGGAAAACAATGGCAACCCCGCTTAAACAAATCTTGCCAAGAAAACCCTGAAATAGGTTCAACACCTTAGGATCACCATAAGTTGAGATAGACATGAAGGCACATACAACAATACTGTAAGTCTATACTCATTTTAAATAAATTAACTATCACAGGTTCCCCCAAAGTGTTCAAAAATGCTGTGAATCACCATCTACACTTGAGTAAGTAAATGCTTATGTGAGCCTTCTCTTTGCATAACCAGTGTCAATTCGGATCCAAAATAGCTATCTTGGGGGGGGGGGGGGAATTAAGCTGCAGTTTTCTTTTCACAGAAGAGAAGCAGTCATGTTGCATATGGTACCTACACCGCAATGATAATGGAAGTAGACAATTCGTAACACCAACCTCGCTTCTTTAACTTGACCCATCATATTGCCAGGCTCAACTCAATTAGAAATACACACTTCTGTCAAATAACTAAAATCTCCAGGATTTCCCAAGAAGCAAAATTTACCATGAAATTAACTTAGACTGCTAGCATAGTCATGTCATGCACCTTTCATCTTGCACTGGACACTTCTGAGTTTTGTTTTATAATAAGGACCACACTAAAAGTCAGTCAGAAGATGTGAGATCTGTTCCATCCTCCAATTTGTTTTGTGAAATATTACCTTCTGGTTTAAATGAGAGCAGAAAAACTACTGGCTTATGGACCAATAAACCAGGGATGGAGAACAAGTGGCTTTCCACATGTTGCTGGACTACACTCTCCATCAGCCCTAAACATCACAGTCAATGAGGTAAGGAATGCTGGGAGTTGTAGTACAACATCAACTAGAAAGCTACATGTTTGCCATTCCTGACTTAACCTTTCCTTTCCTGACATTAGTATGAATCCTAGAATTCTCTGGAATATGATCTATTTAAATCACTGGGACACTTTCTTAATTATGCATAATGTGTATGTATGTGACATTAGGACCTAAATACTCTAAAGGGACCAAATCCTGTCTGATTTTGGAAGCTAAGCAGAGTCAGCCCTGGTTAGTACCTGGATGGGAGACTACCAACAGATACCAGGTGCTGTAGGCTATATTTCAGAGGAAGGAACTGGCACCTCTGAGTATTCCTTACCTTATGAAATTCATGAGGTAACCCTAACTCAACAGGCAACTTGAAGGCACATACAGGCACATATGAAATTATGTATTCTGAAAGCCAGCATAGTGTAGTGGTTTGGGTGTTGGACTATGACTATGACTCTGGAGACCAGGGTTCAATTCCCTTCTCAGCCATAAAACCCACTGGGTGTCCTTGGTCAAGTTACATGCTCTCAGCTTCATGAGATGGCAATGGCAAATCTTATCTGAATCAATCTTGCCCTGAAAGTCCCATTATAGGTTCACCTTAGGGTTGCCATAAATCAGAAATGACTTGAAGGTCCACAACAACAACAATGCTGACATTACATATAGAAATAAAAAAACTAACTTTTCACCTTATCTCAAACACCATTCTGAGTTCAATTTGGATCATAAAATAATTAAACTAATTATCACAAAATATATATCTCTTGATCTTGCTTTACTAAAAGCTTTGCTTTTACAGAAAATTAACATTTTGGATTTTCCACAGTTAAACACTATTCTTTGAAGTTGAATCAACAGAAGCTTATCAGTGTTGGCATAGTAGACACATTAATTTATTAAATCCTGTTTGTGAGATGTATTTGCCAATTAGTACCAACGTGATACCAAATTCTAATTTACTGAGTCATCAAAAATGTTTTGAATAAACTTCAAAGAGAAGCAGATGTACAGATTTAATTATGAAACAGTCATGAAAATACTGAACTAGCTGTTCAAACAAAAGCCATGAGTGTAACAGGTTATGTAAAATTCCAATTTACTACACATTGTGAACTATTTATTTTTCAGTTGCTTCTTTTTGAACAGATGTTTCTATGTGTAATCAGCACACGTGAACAGGGAAGTATTAGCACTTGACAAATGTCTGCACATTAGCTTGCTGTCAAGCGTACAAGATATTATATTAGGCTGATTAAGTAATAATACACAAGAGGTCTTCCCATCATTAGGTGTTTTTTCCCTTGAAAGAGCAAGGTGGGAATCGTGGTGGTCCAGACATTGTTGGACCACAACTCCCAGCAGCTCTAGCCAACACCATTAATGGTGAGGAACACTGGGAGTTGCAGTTTAACAACATCTGGATCACAATCATTCCCAACCCTGCTCTAAGATGTACTTGTGAACAATACAATTCTAAAACATTACGTTGTCTGTGACCAAAACAGACTTACAACAATAGTTTTTTGTGGGTTTTTTAGGCTATGTGGCCATGTTCTGGAAGGGTTTATTCCTGATGTTTTGCCAGCATCTGTGACTGGCATCTTCAGAGAATGCTGGCATGGAAGTGAGTGGGGTATATATACTGTGTAAGGCTTTGTTGAGAGAAAGTGATTTACATGTTAATCTGTGTGTTGGTCTGTTGTTGAATTGCTAGGCCTCAGGGTATCTTACAAAAAGTTCATCTACCAAACCCAGTACAATCTACCCAACCTGGAAAAGATTTTCCAGATTCCATTTGGCTGAAACAACCAAAGAGCAACCCCCAGGGCTGCTTTTGTGGCTCCTGGGGATCCACAGGGGTAATTTATTCCAACCCCCATAAAAATATTTTCCCACAAAATGTCCTCTAGAGGCATTGGGGGCAGTTCTCCCACATTTTGGGGGGCCTGGCCATTTTAGGGCCAGCAGAGGCATTTAAAAAATAGTCAGGGTACTGGCAATGAATTCACTTACTGTTTAAAAAGGCATCTCCTGGCCCTAAAATGGCCTGCAACAGTACCCCACACATTGCCTAAAGAATGTTTAGGAACATTTTGAGCTCCCCAAATTTATCTCTTTTTGGCAGGGGTGTGTGATGCAGGGATGTGGCCATCCAAGGTCTCCTGTGAACTACGTGAAGAGGAGCCTAACTTCCCCTTGAACCTCCTTAACTTAGTTTAGGATACAAGCCACTGAGCTAATCATATATCCTGAGCCAGAAATGCATAAAATGCCCTATTTCTTTTCTGACTGCTGAATGTTAAGAAAACAAGTTTCTTCAAATGTTTATTTATAAATGGGAAAATCTGTTTGTTGTTTCATTGTAACAATGGCATTTCAAAGAGAGAATAACAATTCTGATGCTTCTAACGCCAACTCCATTTGCTTAGGGATGACAAGTCACAATCAGGGCTGCTAACTTGTGGCCTCCTTTCGTTGTTATACAACCGTTCCATTTTTGTTCTGTTTTACATATTGCAATATTTATGCAAACCCTCCTGATCTTTTTTAATGTCCTAGTTTGAAGAATGTTTGATTGTTTTTGTACAATTCTCTATTACAAAATTTACATTCCACTGAGGTGTGAAGATGTGATATGATAGTCATCTTCAATATCTTATGAGCTGCCACATGAAAAATGGCACAAGCTAGTTTTCTGCTGCTCCAGAGGGTACAATGCAAAACAGTGGATTCAAATTACCAGCAAAACCCTTCCAACAAAACATTTGGAAGAACTTCCTCATGGTAAGAACATTTCAACAGTGGAACAAATGACTTCAAAGGTGGTGAACTCTTTCTCACTGGACATTTTTAAACAGAACCTGGATGATCATCTGTCAGGAATAGTTTAGCAATAGATACATGTACTCTCAGGGAGTTCAGCTAGATGACCCTTGGAGTCCCTTCCAGTACTACAATTCTCTTCCATAATTTGAATGAACAAACTAATTGGGGATTGTGGTAACAGACGTGCATTTGACAAAGTTATAAGTGGGGAAAATATCAACATAAATATGATGATTATCCCTAAACTCTAAAGTTTACTGACACAATAATATTGATACTTTCTACTTTTCTACAACAGGAAGATATCCATTTGGCCCTCTGTTTTCACGGGGATCCATTCCACCCTCACCCACCCCCGAAAATGGAGGCTTGTGTATATTCAAGCCTCACAGGCTTGAATGGAGTGTGCCCCTGTGTGCGTGGCCCAGGCGGATCTGCCATAGGAAATAGCAGAGGTCGCCCCTCTTCTGATATTCTAGGGCACAGATCTGAGATCTGCAAGTTATAGTAGCTTTGCCAGAACTGAATATAATAATGCAACTGCTACTTCCAACTACAGTAGATCCACTGATCTACTGAATGCTGAACATAGGTAGGTCAACACTTATATAAATCTCCTTGCTTTAATGGGTCTGCTCAGTTTGGGACTGGCACTTAGATTTAGGCCTTAAAACTGGAGAGAAACATAGCCAAAGTTAGAGCACTCACTTTAGACGAACATATCATTTTATCATATCATTTTCAACAATCAATTGCTGACTGTCTCCAAATTCTGGCATGTGGAACAACAGCTCAATTGCACACTTGCCTGACTCTGGACCCCATTCTCAATCCAACCTACATCTTTATTATCTCATTGCAAGATTCCCAAAAGCTAGCTGGTGTCATCAAAATAAATACATTTGATTTTATTTTGAACAGGCTCTAACTCAAGGTTTAGAGCAGGGGTAGGCAACCTTTTTGAGCCGGAGGCCGGGTTGCTGTCCCTCAGACAACTGGGGGGCCGAAGCCAAAAAATAAATAATTAAATATTTTTTAAAAAATTTAAATAAATAAACCAGGACAAATGTAGGACAACATTTTCAAATGGTGGACACTTTTTTTAAAAAAAGTGGAGAACACGCAAAAAGATTTGCTGATTTTTTTTTAAAATGTTAATATAAATGCATGTTTCTGAGGCGTCTATAGACAATTGCCCCCCCTGACCCTGCGCGCGAGAAGCAAAAGGCCCCAGCGGCAATCGGCGGCAGGACCGGGCTGGGGCCGGTCCCAAGGCCTTGCCGGGCCGCATCCGGCCCGCGGGCCGCAGGTTGCCTACCCCTGGTTTAGAGTGTGTTTACTAAAACCAAAGTTCCAATAAAACACTCACATGAAATGGAGTGTGCTCGTCCCTCCACATCTGCAGCTTTGAATATTGCGGATTTGATTATTCATGGATTTATTAATATGTTCTCTCTAGGAATATCTAGGTCCTCCAGTGCAACACTATGGTCAACCTTAACCAAAACTTGCACTGAAGGACCTAGAGATCCCTAGAGAAAACATTGCACTAGACATTTGTAGCTCCTCCAGTGCAATTCTACGGTCAATGTCTGACAGATGTTGACTGCAGAGTTGCAGTGGAGAACCTAGAGATTCCTAGACAGGCGTTCACTCAAGTAAAAACATAGTGTTTTTGTTATTTGCATTTTTTTCACATTCACGGGGGTCCTGTGCCCCTAACCCCAGCGAATGTGGAGGGATGAGTGTAACAGTGAAATTACCCCTTATCTACTTAACCTGACCACTGAAAGGCAAGGTCTAAAGGGGGTGGGTATCATGTTAGACCTTGTTACAATGGGCCAAGACACACTGCAGAAATAATCCAGTTTGAGACTGCTTTAACTGCCCTGGCTCATTACTAGGCAATCCTGGGAACTGTAGTTTGTTGTGACACCAGGGCTCTTTGACAGAGAAGGCTAAACGTCCCACGAAACTACAGTTCCCACAATTTCCTAGCATGGAGCCAGGGCACTTAAAGCAGTCTCAAACTGGATTAGTTCCGCAGTGAGTTTTGGCTCAACATCCACATGTATAACCCTGGTAAGTACAAAAGAATATGATGTGTATTCACAGAAGTGAGACACCAACAGGAAACACTATTCTTTATGCCATTAAGATACAATCATATGCTGAAATCACATAATCATAATGGTACTTTCAGAAAGTACACTTTCAGAATAGTTATGTGATAGAGCCACACAACATGTGTATTTGTCTTTTCTGATTTATGGTGACTCTAAGGCCACTCTATCACAGGGCTTTCTTGACAAGATCTGTTCAGAGGGGGTTGTCTTTGCATTCCTCCGAAGAGTATGACTTGCTCAAGGTTACGCAGTGGGTTTCCATGGATGAGCAGGGATTTGAACCCTGGTCTTCAGACTCCAATACTCAAGCCACTACACCATACTAGCTCTCCTCAACTTTGTAACCTTCACACAATATACCCTCTCATATAATGACTCCTAAAGCAATGAGCAAGCCAGAGTAGTGACCATCAACAAACAGCACTTAAAAATTACAACAGTAATTACTTATTCTTCATAAGATTGTCAAAATGGCATAGAAGTAGATAATAATATACTTCAAAACCACTGGGCATTACCATGAGAATAAAACAACTTGTTTCACTGATGCAGTTTCTCTCCTTGGCATTCAGCTTCAAACCCCTTTTGCTGAAATTAGGTTAACAAAATCAGCCTGTAGAAAACCGCAGCAGAGAGCATAGTGAAAACAATATTCATGTGTATAAAAGCTCGCTGCATGAGTCACAGAGATTGTATTTCAAATTTACCTTCATTCAGAATATTTAATTGAGGTAACGTCTTATTGATATCCATGAATCCTTATCAATTGCTATCAACAACAGAACAAAATATAGACAATCTATGAAACATGTTTCATTGTCCTATTTTGCACTGTAAGTATTCAGCAGCTATGTAACACACAGGCAGGAACTGTTTTGCTTCCAGGGGTGAGACTGTCTCAGAGGGTCAATCTGGCAAGAAAAAGAAGTGCTTGTAATGTAATATGCATGTCTCTTTTTGCCAGCAAAGGATTGTTCCACATCTATTAGTATAAAAAGGTTTACTGTATATACTTGACTATAAGTCGACCTAATGTATAAGTTGAGGACAGGTTTTGGGGCCAAAATGATAGATTTTGATATGACCCATGGATAAGTCGAGGGTAAAACCTAGGGGCATGTAACAAAAGATCTAAAGGACAAAGCAAAGCAAAGCAATGCCAAAGAACTTGCAAAATCCCAGCAGACACATATGTTTGTGCTCACACTAAGCCTGGATGGATGAGAGAATAGAAGGGAACCAGTGCTTCCAGGACAGATTATGTTCTTGCCTTTCACCATGGGATTGTTCTCCTTTTTATAATAAAGTACAGGGCTTACATCAACCTATGGATCAGTCGATCCAGATTTTTGGGGTCAATTTTTTGACTAAAATTTCTAGACTTATACATGAGTATACACAGTATTACTTGGAAAAATACCACCATATCCCCATGAACAAATCCAGTCTCATCTGAAGCACCAGAGCACTCTAATAGATCATGCTGACCAAACTACAAATCCCAGTGGTGTCAAACTGCTTTAATTTTGCAGTGTGGATACACTCTAAATCAGTGATTCCCAATCTTTGCTCCTCCAGATTTTTTGGACTTCATCTCCCAGGAGCCTCATCCATCTTGGCCAATAGTCGACCCTTTTTTTGTGTCTTGGGGGGGGGGGGCTCTTAGCCTCTCAAAATGGTGGCACACCTGGAAGGCCATAGTTTGGGGATCACTGCTCTAAATTGTTACAAGGGAGGTATCCCTATTTCTGTGACTTTGTAGGAGCTCTGAAAATATTTTACACTTGCACATAACGGTTTTGTTGCATTGCACAATTAAACAAAAACAGAGACTAAAATGTTACATAGATCCAACACTGAAAAATGGTAAGTATGAACACTCTCACTGTGCCTTCTGTGGTTATGACATAAGGCTTAACACTTTACAGTACTCAGCAAAAAGTATGCAGACTACTAAAAATACAGGTGGTTATGATCCTGCTTGGGAGCCAGCATAGTATAGTGGTTTTAGAGTTGTACTATGTCTCTGGAGACCACGATTCAAATCCCTGCCTAGCCATGGAAATTCACTGGGTGACCTCAGGCAAATCACATTCTCTCAGCCTCAGAGGAAAACAAAGGCAAACTCCCTCTGAACAAATCATGCCTGGGATAAGTTTGCCTTGGGGTTGCCATAAGTTGAAAATTACTTGAAGGTAGAGAACAACAAATGATGCTACTTGGTGCATTTCCAGGGATGAAATTTTTCCAGATAAACATTTCTGACTTACCCAAGTTATGTAAACACTTTGATTTATGAAAAAAAATTATGTAGCTGTTGCTACCAGCAAATATGCAGATAGGTTCACTTGCCATTTTTGGCAGCAAAATGTGAAGCTAGCTCTACCTACAACAATCTACTTGTTCTACTTTTATTAATAGGCTTTTGGAAGTTTTAATGCTGGACCTCATTGGTGACTAGTGTGATCTATGGCCCTGGATGGTGAATTCGCTCTAAATGCATTTATTTCAGCCATCATTTGAATATATATTTTGAGGGAGGTGAGTAAGCAGCAGACCTAAAAGCAATCAAAGAGGAAGTTATATTTTCGAGCTGTATTATCCACAACAAAAGCTCAACTATGCAGTCCCCACATATGCATGCTACAAGTACCTCTATATAATTAATATATAATTATATTAAGGGCTCATTAATTAATTAATATCCCATCTTTTCCCCACATGGAACCCAAGGCAGCTCACATATGAGTTAAACAAGGTATGTGAATTAAAAATTAGTATTAAAAGGGTTAAAATACAATTCAATAAGATAACATATGAAAACATCAATATCTTCAAACAATATACTGTATCGTTAGCCACCACATATGCTGGGGTTAGGGGCACAGGACCCTCGTGAAAGTGGAAAAACCGAAAATAAAAAACCACTATGCTTTTACTTGACAGAACACCTCTCTAGGAATCTCTAGGTCTTCCAGCACAGCTCCATGGTCAACATCTGCCAGAGGTGGACTATAGAATCATGCTGGAGGACCTACAAATGCCTAGAGAAGTGTTTTCTCTAGTAATCTCTAAATCTTCCAGTGCATCTCTATGGTCAATCTCCAGCAGAGTTGTGCTGGAGATTTAAGAGATTCCTTGGGAGAATATATTAATCAAATCCACAAATAATCAAATCCACAAAAGTCAAAGCCACAAATGTGGAGGGTCGACTGTAAAACAATTTGAAACTATGATAATAATCATTAAAAGCGATGCAGAATATGCACCCCATTCAAGATCTTTCTATCCTATGCAACAACAACAATAATAATAAAGTTTATTTATATTTCCTGCCTCTCCCAAGGACCGAGGCAGGATTACATCAGTTAAAATGATACAATAATATAAAATACGATCAATAAAACACTAATACTGAATTAACCGACATTCCTTTTAGTTTTCTAAAATAACAATTCATCAATTGGGATGATACATGGGGTCACCATATGTATGCAGGTAACTTGAGGGCCAGCTGCTCACTTACCCAGAGAAATATCTTTCCATATAGCCGCTTAGTCACCAAATGTTTGTTCAAATAAAAAAGTCTTTATCTGCTGGCAGAAGGAGAGTAGAGAGGGGGCCAGTATGATCTCCCCTGGCAGAAATTTCCATAGCCTGGGAGCACCCACTGAAGATCTCTCTCCCATGTTCCCACCAAATGTCCCCGTGAAACTAATGGGACTGAGAGAAAGCTCTCCCCTGAGGATCTTAAAACTCAGAAAGGCTCATATGGTGAGATACAGTCTTTTAGATAGCCTGGACCCAAACCTTATAGAGATTTATAGGTCATGAGACTACACCTCTGAAGTGAGCTGAGAAACTGATCTTGCCTGCTAAATGTCAGAAAAGTAAACATTCATTAAAATAAACACATAACTAAGTGTATGCTAGTTTCCACGCCTAATGATTCTGTAGGTGTATGCATAGTTTTTAACACTACAATGTGATTTTTAGGCAGTTACCATGTGATTAAAAAAAGCTCGGCAAGAATGAAATCCACACAAATTTGCAATTTAGAAGTTGCAGTAATGTGATATTCTATCCAACATGATTTGTGATACAGCTTTGGTAGGAATCCAACTGATAAGCATTTCAGTTGTCTAATGTTCTACTAACACACACAGTAAATTTTAAAGCCATCCCATTCTTTTCAAGCAAGGATACAGCTCAGTGTGCATAGTACACTGGAAAGTGACAGAACAGATTTAGTTCTTCCTCAGCAGGGATAGGAATTATTGGGCTGAAAATCCTAGCAGCCCTAGCCAACCTAGCAAATAGTGAAGAATGCTAGGAGTTGTAGTTCAACAACATTTGGAGGACTGCATGATTCTCATCCCTGTTCTATTGAACTTAATCTTATTATGCTGGTCAATGACCGAATAAAATTCTACTACTAAAAAGTAACTTAATCTTACTAAATCTGTATTTTGTGCATCACAGTACACACAATGTTTTGGATGTGAATAATTTCTTGGATCTGAAACTCACATTTCAGTCTGTTAATTCTATTGTTTATGTAGCTGAAACAGCACCTTGTTCACCAGCCACAAACTGGGGTGTATTATTGCACTTGCAGGAGAAGATCTTTTTACATAATATTAAAGGCATAATATGTTTCAGAATTTTTTAAAATACAGCATATTCTTACAATTGTCCCCCAAATCCAAACCAAAGCTGAATAGTAATTTACAACTGTTTAAGACTTAAATAATTTTTTAGTCCCAATTAGAGTAGAATTACACATTGAATCAGCTGAACTCACATAAGTATGCTCTAATAAATTCCCATAGATTTAGTGGACTTAAAATTTTATTACATTGTGTGTAAAATACGTTCCTAATTGGTTGGTGAAAACTGATATGTGCATAACATGACCTTGAATTTGTATCTGAAATTGTTTTAACAATTACTAATAATTGTATTTTGCTACACACAAAGATCAAAAGATACACAGAGAAAACAACAAGATATGAACAAGGATAAAGAAGAGGAAAGGGAGAAACGTAAAGAGAAGGAGAAAACGAAGCCGGGTAGGAAGGATAATATTCTGCCTTTTCAGATGGAGTCAAGAAGTATGCAAAGGGAAGAAGAAGAAACAGAGAAAGAAGGAAATATGACTAGTACAGATTTGGATTTACTGGAAGGCGCAGTAGGAGGAACAGAAACAGTAACAAGAGAGGAAGAAGAAGGAGAGGTAGAAATACACGAGGGAAAGTAGTGTAACTGGATAACGGTAGATAAAACTAGAAGATCATGGAACAGTTGAAGATTTTATCATGGAATATACATGGACTTAATACGCCACAAAAACGGAAAAAGGTATTTCATACTTTACAAAAATTAAAATTAGACATCATATGCCTGGAAGAAACGAGAATCAAGAAGAAAGATATAAAACACCTACGAAATCCCAGACTTGGACAAGAATTTATTTCGGCTTCAAATTCAAAAAAGAAGGGAGTGGTGATATATGTAAATGTGAATTACGAAGCAAAAGAAATTAAGAATGATGAAAATGGCCATTTTTTAATGGTAGAGGTACAAATACAAGAGAAACTTATTTATATGTTGGTGTCTATGGACCTCTAGATAACAAGGGACCTTTCTATAAAAAAAACTCCTGAATGAAATTAAAGAACTCAACTATGACAACCTAATTATGATGGGGGACTGGAATGGGGTAATCGACCCCTTGATCGATAGAGCTTCAGATGTTAAAATTAAGAAGAATCAAGGGAAATTACCCCAATAATTTTTTGAGATTATGGACGTAATGGACCTACATGATGCATGGCGATCTAAATATGAGATTAATGAAGATAATTAAGACATTTTAATAGGATTATTCCGCTGTGAGAAGGAAAATAAGTGTGAAAAAAGGCAGAAGAACTAGAATATTAGAATATAGAGATAACAGGGAAATTAAGGAAGGGGAATAAAAATAAAGTCGAAACATAATCTTGTATACAGGAATGCAGATATGAGACCATGAAATGTGTAGTAACTGTATGGAACAAGAAGATGTATATACATGATTTTACTTTTGGATGGAAAACCAATAAAGAATATTTTTTAAAAATTGTATTTTGCAATTATTATTTTATCAAGTTATTTTGTATACTGGTCAAAAACTGAATAAATCTTACTACTACTTAGTGGAGCTATGCTATGCTAGTTGGGTTCAACATCTGGATTAAGGCTTAAGTCAGTGGTTCTCAAACAGTGAGGGGGGGGGGGGGCACAAGAGTTGCTGAAGGAGCTTGCAAGACTTGGAGGTCCTGATTCCTCCCTACTCCTCCTCTTTCCAAATCTTTTCTTTCCTGGAGGGGAAGAGAAAGGCAAGGGAGGGTGTTTAGAGAAGCTGCTTCTACCTAAGGGAGGAGGAGAACAGGGTAACTTGCTGGATTGTTGCCACTGGGTGCCCCATCTGGAGCTGCCATTTCTTCTTCCTCAACCCATCCTATTACTGCTCCGGTTCTCGGGATAAGAACGGCATCCTCAACACATTCTCTCTTTTGGTGTGTGAGTGACTTTCTGTCACAAACTAATTCTCACACATATTCCTTTTCTGACTTTCTCCCTCAGATACGTTCATTCACACTCATTCTCCCACACAAATTATCTCTCTCTCACACTCTTGCACACTCAATCACACTTTTCATCTCTCTCTCTCTCTTTTTTTTACATACTTGCATACGCACTTGCGTATACAGGTGGCCCTTGATAGCTGGAGTTTGGTTCCATGATGTCCCATGGATACCAAAATCTGCGACTGCTCAAGTCCCATTAAATACAGTGGTGTAGTAAAATGGTGTCCCTTATATAAAATGGAAAATTTCTTTTTGGAATTTGTAAGTTTTTAAAATATTTTCAAGCCCTGAATGGTTGAATCCATGGATACCGAGGACTGGCTGTATTCACATATACACAAGAGAATTAATGCTTCTGTATGACTGTGAGTAAATGAATATGTGTGTGAGTGAAAGAAAGAATGAAGGAATATAAAAGAAGAAAACCCCATGAAATTTATAGAGTTGCCATAGGTTGACTCGCAACCTGAAGGAATAAACAGACACACATAGACACTGACACAACTTTTCTGTGGAATTCAGTAATGTGTGGCACAGAGTAGGAAGAGAATTTTACTCTTTATAAAAAGACTTCATCTGAGTACTTACATAATATAAAATCTTAAACACTTTACAGTCTTTTCTGAGAATTTACCATCTCTCCTCCAACCTGCCTTGCTGCAGCCAAACCTCCTTGCCTAGGAATAGTACCGTAATTTTAATGTAAGTTTTACTATATAATTATGTGATACAACAGTGCTAGTTCTAAAACTGAGGCACCAAGGCTATAACAGTGGCACAATTGTTCCCACGCAGGCATAGCAGAAAGCCAGAACTACTACAGTACTCATGTAGTAAAGAAGCAATTATCTTGTGTGCGCAGCCTAGTAAAGTTATTGGGGTGGGGGGGGGGGGCTTACAACTTCCAGAATTCTTTGTCCAGCAGTGGCCATGCTGGCTGGGAAATTCTGAGAGTTGTAGGCCAAAAAAGTATTTTTTCTAAACTGTTCTACTGTGAGCATGGTGAACATCCACTTTATTTTTGGTGTACAACAGAAGAGGGCAAAGTGTGTAGATTGCACATGGTTCCTTTTCACCACCTCCTTTCTACATACCTGACCCATGATGAATCTCCCCTGAGCAAAATAAGGTAATTTTCTGTTCTGAAAGCTTTCAAGTTGCATTTAATCCTCACTAAAGAAAACTGTTAAGTGAACTTCCAGTACTTGATCTGAGCTCTCTGCCCCCTCCTAGCAATTTTTGTGTTTTTGAAACTGGTGCTGCCTTCAGTAGATCCTGAAGATATGAAAGTGGTCGCTGTGCTGCTGAAATTGTCTACCCCTACAGACACAGACCAAAAATAGAAATATCCATTTTTACTTTGAACAGTCAGCTCTCTTTTCTACATGCCACTTAAGCCAAATGTTAGAGACTTCTTAGTAGCTCAGAAATGGCTAGAGAAGGTGGAGAACTGCTGCTTTGGAAAAGTTAAATTAAAAGCACACAACAACAATCAGGTATGCAAACTTCAATAGTCTTGCAATCTTCAAGACTCAAATACTGTTCACAATCAAATAGCAAATATTATAGCAGGGCACATTTTATACATGATGAAAATCTGCTTAACAAGATAAGATCATGTTAAGTGTGCCCTCCTTTTACCTTTTCAAGAGAGCTTAGTTATGCCCTAACTTGCTGAAGTCAAACGCAAAGTAGGAATAAGTGTCCCTTTATTTTCAAGGGCTCTTGAGTTGCCTCACTTCAGGAGCAGTGACTGGTTTGTTTACAGAATGACACACACAGCTGCCATATCACAAACTAAACAACTACTTCTGAAATAGTTGTATCAGCTACATGTTCACAATGGCCAGCAGTGAATTTCAAAGGCTCTCTAAATCCACACTTTGTATTTTAGGAGTAGAAGAATGGGAAAATAAAAGATCTACAGACCTTGGTGGCTCCTGCCCCCCCCCCCCAAAAAAAAAAAATGGAGGAAGAGATAATTTATGAAACAGAGGAACTGCACTTTATTTCTTCTCTTTATGGGAAAGGTTGTTTCCTCAAAATGCTAAGATTAGAACACCACACTTTAATTTCTGGTTTGTGCTCTTTTAAAAAAAGCATCCCCTAGTACAGTATACAAAGAGAATAAATTAAAGGCCTGCGATCTGCCATGTAACTATCTCCTTCATAATCTTCTTCCACAACAGAACAGAAGCTTTCCCCTGCTGTAGCAGAGAGGGCTCAGATCAACTGACAAGTCTCAGTCCTCTCAGACCTGACTTGGAAAAAAGTAAAATGAACTGAAAAGATGACAACAAAGTAGAAAATTTTGCATTCTATCAAGTTTGTGACACTGTTGTTCACTTGTGTATACTTCAAGTATTAATAATTTCTTCCAATATTTATGGAATTTACAGTAACGTATAGTTATGGTTATGTATCATTACTGTACATAAAAAAAAGCAAAAACAGAGATATACTGATATAAAACAACAGGGTACTAATAGCTTCAATACAAGAAGATATGGAACAATAGTATGTTGGGGCTCACAGAGTTGAAGCCCTGAGACTTTTTGATTAGCAGGAACTGTGATATCATCTATCACCTTCCTTGGACTGCTCTATTCCCTTTGAGTTTAGCTGCAATCCCCACAGGAGCTGGAGAGGAAATGGATTTTCACAGCAACAACACAGAGTTATGAACTATCTCTGTTGTAATTCAAAGTATTTAGGGTTGGCATGAACTTGAAAGAGAATGACTTTACAAACAACCTGCTCTTGGTGGGGTTAAAAGATGCTAGACATTGTTGCTTTATAACACAGCCACTTGCATTTTTGGGCTCTCCTTGGGGGTATTACAAAATGAATTATCATAATTAGGGTCTGCACTTCAATATTTACTACAACAACACAGATATGGAGATTTTATTTCCATCACCATTTTGACATAGTAGTCACATGGCAAAAATATAGCTAAACTGAACTTTTTGATATGATGACCAGTCCTGTAAATGCTTCAACTTACCAAAATTGCAGTTGTGTACAACTGCCTGGCTTATGCCACCTTCTGAAGATTGTCTTGAAAAAAACAATACCTTGCTAAAGAGACGTCCATGGGCCAAAGATATGGATATCCAAAGATGCCAAAATAAAACCATTTTCTGTACCCTATTGTGTCCTTTCCCATCTAGAACAGACACTGAGGTGGGGTCCAGTTCTCCTAACTCCTGTAGCCCTCCAAACGTGCTCTGAATGGATGTGGAATTGCCTGCACCAAATCTGGAGTGTGTACAACAGACAGGAGGAAAAGACAAACTTGTTCTATGAGCAAAGTCTTGCTCTTGTGATGTTAGATTTAAGTCACTGTGTTGAATGAGATTAGCCCATTGTATTCATGAATAACGGCAAAGAATACCCACCATGCTTTTTTTGCAATGCTTCCACTTCTCAGTGGTATCTCCCACTGCAATTGTACCTAGAGTATAGTATGTCTTTTTTCCCTTGGTCAAACCTACTCTGAATATCCCTGCATATGAATATAGAATGAGGGTGCTTGTAATTTAAGCCAGTATTACTAAAGTAGACCCACTGAAATTCCACAGCAACTCTAGAAGTGCCTATGCCAAGAATCACCATCAGATGCAGAACTCAGCATACAAGAAACATCACTGACATTCAGTAATGAAGTATTCAAAATGTATGAAGTCAAGTTGTACAAACAATATAATCAGATGACATTCATGCTAGTGAATTACCACTATATAAACATTTGTGTCAGTACCCAGCCCCATGAATCTAGCAACAGAATTCTGAACATTCTTCGTTCATGAGCTCTTGCTTTTTTGTATTTTTAACTCTTGCTACAATAAGGGAGAAAATAATCAGCTCTTAGGTGTTGTATCCAACCAGTTTCGAGTTTTTAAGATTCAGAAAGCAAATACGAATTAAGGAGAAAAAAAGTGATAACTTTAAGACCACTGCAACATTTGATAAAATTGAGTTAGGATGTAACTAGATGCAGCCATACAGCTGTCTGTATTTATTTGTTGTATCACCCATGTTTATATATAAAAGGGGATAACAGCAAGTCTATTATAATGCATTCAGACAGAAACCACTTCTCTCTAAGTGAACGGGGCAGACATGTTATTCATTTAGCCATTAGGGCTGAAGGGCGGGATATAAATACCTAAATAAATAAATAAATAAAATTTATTTTTATTTGATTTATAGTGGTAGTTCAGTTATGGCTCCCCGGATGAAAAAATGTGGACACACAAGCTGCATATTATTCAATGGGTGGCAACATATGTGCATCCATGAAACTATGGGCCCTTGCCACCACTGAATAACATGGGGCATGGCCAACACACCAATCTGCAGATAGCTAGCACATAACTATGTAGTTCATATGGCTAGACAGTGCTAACTGTATTGCAGAGACCAAGGCCCTATACAGGCCGGCACTTTGTGCTGACCTTTGGGTGGAGGTAGGGCACAGTGTCTGCACGCTGGATGCCCTAACTCCACTCCTTGAGCTCCATTTGACGTGCACTGTCTACACAGCGTGCACCATCATGGCATGACTCCGTTGCTGCATCTACATGATGCAGCACCAAAGGGCCATCATAAAGCCGTGCCGCAGCGGCTATGGCATCCTTGGAGAGCACAAAAAGGAGCTGCTTTTGTGGCTCCTTTTTGTACTCTCCTGAGGCTGAATTGGGGCCGCGGTGTGAGGTTGCCACGGCCCTTATCCAGCCAGTAAAGGGGCGGCTGCAGACCGCCCCTTTGGGACAATCTGTATAGCCCCTGACTCTGAGGCTGAGATGATAAAGTTTAGCACAACTGGCTATCATGCATACAGTTACATACTATTATGTGCATTATACATATTAAAGGGTACCCAGCGTGGGTGGGGAAACCTATTTCTACCCATGGGGCTATGATTGAGATAGTAGATTGCCCTTCCCCAAGAATACACTTTATTATTTCTCTGAAGATGTCAGCCACAAAAGCTGGCAAAACATCAGGAAGAAACTCTGCTAGAACATGGCCACACAGCCTGAAAAACCCGCAAAAAACAATACACTTTATTATTGTTTTAACACAAAATATGGAATCTCTTTCTTCTCATATAAAAATTTAAATTTTGCTTTCCTGATTTGGCTTGCATAAGGGAATTGTTAAGTGCTTGTATACAAAAACTCTACAACAGTGCATTGGTGGATGTCACACTCATAGCATGGGTGAAAAGGAAGGAAGGAAGAAGCCCTTTTGCTGGTTTCTTGGGTTGGGGAGGGTGATAAAATATGAAGGAAGGTGTTTTCTGTTGTTCAAGAGATTAAAGAGCTCATAGCTCATCTTATATGGGACAAAGTGCTTTAGGTACTGTATGTACAGCAGTGGTGTCCCTAAAATTATAAAAGAATCAATGGCGCTTTACAGAGCGCCCCAAAAGGGCACTCTGCCGGCGCCACTGGTTGCTGCGTCCAGGAACCACAGCGGACAAACAGCGCGATTCCCAGACGCAGCAAAAAGCCGCAAAAAGTAACCAATGGCGCACCCACGGTATCATTTCCGCCGTGCCACGTGCGGACGCTAAGTGTCTGCGACATCAAAATGGCGGCGCACATGTGTATAGGGCACCGCCATTTTGTACGTGCTCGGCATGTACTAGGGTTAGGGCATCCGGAAGGGATGCCCTTTTCTAACCCTAGTACGTGCTGAGCACGTACTTTTTGCCCATGCAGAATGGGCCAATGACAGACCCAACTGAGGTCTCTTTGGCTATCACTTGTTTGTCCCTAGCTGTTCACCTAGATCTACATGGTGGTTATGATTATATTAAACATACATTTGTCCTAGTCACATATTTTAACAAGGGGAGGGACCTACTCTTTACAATAAACAAGTTTAAACACTTCCTCCAAACCTTGTAGCTATAGGTCTGCATGACCAGAATTCTCTAGGGCATAGGGATTTCCTATTGTTTCAACAAACTGACAGCTTCTAATGTGGGTTCAAACAGTTTTTTGTAGCACAGATTTAAATATACTAAATTTGATTTTCAAGTGAATAGTTGATTTGCAAACAAGATTAGGAAAAAATTGCTTAGCAGAACATGACTTGGGGATGAGCAGCTTTCTAGCACTCTAGGAATACAAATGCACTACTGTTTTCACCCAAATGTAGAATAATTCTGGGATTCATAGCCATGCCAGACTAAACTTTGCTCTGAAGAAAGTCTTTGTTTTCAGATACATCAGCATTTGGCTTAAAATGGTTGTATGAAGAATCCTATTCATCCACCATGCAGCATACCAACTCTTTTTTTAAAAAACTGAGGCAGTGTTTTTTCTTCCCTCTCTCTTTTTCAATCATAGCTCAGAAGCAATGCTTAATTACAGATTAAAATCCTTTTGTGTCTACTTCACAAATTACAAAAAAAAAATAAAATAAAATAAAAATCAACATGCTATTTCCCTTCTCTTTACAGACGTATTAATGTTTTTAATCCCTATTACATGTAAATGTTTATGTCATTCTTAGCCATTCTTAACACCTACATACCCGAGTACCATCCCCACTGACTAAAACTATAATTCGTCACTATTGGAACTGCAGTTACAGTGGGGCCTTGGTATTCATGGTGATCTTTCCTAGTTCTCCCTGAGGATAACAAAATCGGTGGGACCTTAAGTCCTGTTGTCCCCAATGACGCCGCATGAACATGGCTGTGCTGCCATTAGGCAGAATGGGACCTCAGATAAGCCTCAGTTGTCAGGTGGCTGCATCGCCATTAGGGATAACAGGACCTCAGGTGAAGTCCCGATATATCTAGTGGCAGTGTGGCTGTGTGTATGTGCCACCACTGGGGACAATGGGGACTGTCTCTAATGGCAGCGCGGCCATGTGCACATGCCACCATTGGGGACAAGAGGTGGCTTGCTGTCTGTGCATGCTTAAATTCATGGATGGCAAGTCCACGGATACTGTGGGCCCACTGTAGAAGAAATACATTATCAGAACCGTCTTACAGACAGAATTCCTCTCAGTAAGACAATTCAGAACCAAAAAAGAAAAGAGAAAAAGCTTTTAAATAATGTCACACATAAGCAGAAATAATATTTTAAATAAATCAAATTCTGGTCTCAGTTGATATATAGTACTGTATGTTATTTAGGAATAATTTAATGCAAGTGCTACTTGTCTTATTTTACCAAATCAACTTCATAAATCCTCTTCCAAACATACTGCAGCTAGATACTAGCATAAAGAATCTTAAGAGTTGGAAAGGATCATAAGGGCTATCCAGTCCAAACCCCTACCATGCAGAAAAACACACTTATAGCGCTGCTAAAAGATGCTCATCCAACCTCTGCTTAAAGACCTCCAATGATGGAGGGTTCAGAACCCTCCAAGGCAGAATGTTCCACTATGGAACAGCTCTTACAGTTAAAAAAGTTCTTCCTAGTGTTGAGGTGGCATGTCTTTTCTTGTTATTTGAATCCATTGGTTCATGTTCCTAGTCCCTGGAGTAACATAAAACAAGTTGGCTCCATCTTCTCTACATGGCATCCCTTCAGATATTTCAAAATAGCCCTCATGTCACTTCTCAGTGTTCTCTTCTCCAAGCTAAACATACCCAGTTCCCTAAGTAGTTCCTCCATAGGCTTTCCAAAAAAAGTTTCCAGACTTTTGCTCTTCATGTCCCAGCTTGTCAACATCCTTCCTGAACTGTGCTACCCAGAATGGGACACAGAATTTCAGGTGAGGCCTGACCAAAGCAAAATAGAGTGGCATTACTATTTATCTCTATCTGGACACTATAGTCCGGTTGATGCAACTCAGAACAACCGTAGCTTTTTGGACCACTGCATCACACAGTAGATTCATGTTTAGCTTGTGGTTTATTAAAACCCCTAGATCCTTTTTGCATGTACTGTACTGCTTTCAAGCCAGGTGTCACCAATACTATATTTGTGGATTTCATTTTTCCTGCTTAGATACAGTGCCTTACATTTATCCCTGTTTAAATTCATTTTGTTTGTTTTGGCTCAGCTCTCCCATCAGTCAAGGTTATTTTGAATTCTGTTGTTCATATTGTGAATATCACTCACAACAGTTTATAAATCCCATTAAAACAACAAATATGTCAGCATAATATTTAAAATATAATTTAAAATACACCTGAAAATCATCTGAACCCTCAAATCAATACATAATATAAAATTTTAAACTAAGTAAAAGCTATCAAAAGGAGATTACAGAAGCAGGATGTTTTTACAGTTATGAAAATTATATCACAACACACAGTTGTAAAGCTTTCTGTTTATCTTCACTCTCCTTTATAAAGTCAAGCTATGTCATGCAATGTCATGCAGTCATTGGAGTTTCAACTGTTTACATGCACTTTTGGTTGGCAAAGAATGATCTCACACTTCCATGCAGAAACCAAGGAAAGGGTGTAATCCCTTTTAAATTGCTGGAGAAGACTTAAATAAACATATGGAATTAAGAACAAGTTGCAACTCTGTTTGGAGCATAGCATATTTTCATAAACTCTTCTACAGTCTAGTCAGTTTCTCTTTTCGTAGCAAGCCTGCCCACAGAATTCCTTATACCATATTTCCTGGAAACACATACCTGGCATGAAGGTCAAAACCTAAAATATGCCCACCTGCCAAATTAGTACATTTAGAATTATTTCCAGCCTATTGCAGATGTTCTCAGAAGATAACTTCTTTACTACACAGATTTGATTATACATAAGTGATCTCAGATCAGAAATTCCTCCAACCTTCCTTCACAAAATTTACATTTGAACTTATTATCCAAATTGTGCACTTTTACACTTCCCATATTGGCTCTGGATTTGCCTAGCATGGAACCATTTGCCCAAGGAATTTTTACCCTACCAGATCCCATTTTGTACAGGACACTTCATATTTGGCAGCATGAAGGCCATACGAGATGTCCCAAATTTCACATTATTTTACTTGTTAAAACCAGGCACCAGTTGTGTTCCCAAAAGACCAACCCCTAACATTCAGTACATGGCAAGATCGTCTTAAGTACCAAATGCTGGGGGGTCTACCTGCTGTGATCCTGACTGCAATGGCACTATTCTTCTTTCTCCTCCTGGCCACCCAAGCAGAGCAGCCCAAAATCATGCCTCACATGCTACTCTCTCAGTAGCTTGCAGAGCTGACAGTAGGAAAAGTGGGCACTAACCCCACTCTCTACAGACAAACCCGGGAGCATTTGGTATGCAAAACAAAAGAAAAAGCCTAAGACTTCATTTGTTGTGAGTGTGGCCCCCCACACTCTTCTTGCTCTCTGTTCTACAGGTGAGCTAGAGAGTAGTGTGTGAGACAAACCTATATAAAAGAAGGACTTCTTGCAACAATTCTGGGTCGCAGCAATATGTCAAACTTTATAGAAGCCTGGAACTCTCATAAGAGGTCCTCCTCTCAAGAGACTTGAGGTGGGACTTTATATAGGTCTACCTCATATGTAGCAACCAGTCTTGAGCTGGACAGACAATAAAGAGGGTCGTCCAACATTGGTATCTGAAAAACCTGGCAATCGTGCTTCCAAATATATTAGATTACAATTCTCATCACTGCTAGTCAGCATGGCAATTCTTGGGAGAGCTGACACAGGGCCTCAGTTAATCAGTAGGGACTTTTATACGTATATGTAGGCAGTGGAGATTTATCATTTCTGCATGTTAGAAATTCAGTGTCCAAGGGTGGGATGGGATGAATTCTATTCTATTAACATCTGCTTATCATCAGACTCCTCTTCTCCCACAAGTAACAACTGCAAGCCCTTCCTCTCCTTTGTCATGTCACCCCGAACTCAGCAAACATAATAAACCCCAACATAATAAAACTACCCCCCCCAAAAAAAAACCTCAAAACATTTGTGTCAAAAACCTATATTTTATTGTCAAAATAATAGGTTCTAAAAAGAATCACTTAAGGTAAAAGAAGGGATCATGTGGCCGTTCAGGTATGGCTGGACTCAAAATCCCATCAGAGCCTGGCAGCATGGCCAATGGTTGTGAATAACAAGAGCTGCAATCCAACAAAATTGGGGGGCCGTAAATTTGAAGCATTGGACAAGACTAGCCCAAGATATTTTGCTGCCTAACGGAGAACAATAAATGGTACTTCCGAGACACTCAAGACCAGATCCACGATTCCCAAAGCTAGCTAAGTTTATTTTGGTACCAGAGGTAGAAAATGTCATAAACACCTTTCCCTTTACCCAGCAGCAAAAATACAACAACAAAATAATTAACTTGCTGCCTGACTTATAACACCCAATACCTGCCTCCTAAGAGGCCACTTAGTGGTAGAAAAAGCCCAGTGTTGAAGCTGCCTTCAAATTCTAAGCACTACTACAAAGTAACACACTTAAAAATTTTATGGGGTGGATTCCATGTGCAAGACAACACATTCAATATGCGATGAATAGACTCATGAATAGACCCAGACTTTTAAACACAGTATTACTGTGTGTCCACTACTACAGGTCCAATTAAGATTGCCACATATATTTTAGTTATATCGATAATAGATAGAACAAGGAAAAAATTGTCTCTCAGGGATTGTTAACTTGTCTTGATTACTGACCAATAAAGAGTACAGTACATTTTATAGTGCATGGCAGGCAACTTAATATGTCAATTCTTTTTTTTATGTCAGTGAAAAGGATAAAAAGAAAGATCTTCTATCTCAGCACTAGCTAATCTTTACAGAGTTCCTTTGCAAGTAATTTCAGTGCCATGTTATAGCAAAATCACACCAATGATTTGTTAAACAAGGGTCATGAATATTTCTGACGACTAGCTTTTGGCTTAAAACCAGATTCTGTGAGTATTTAAAGTCTGAAATACTTGGGAGGGTGAGAAACATACACATATTGTAGGAGATAAAACCCATCACCTATATACTTAGTGAGTAGAATTAAAATTATTTAATTAAAATTAAAATTATAAGATGGCCTGCATAATTGAGGTGGGAAAAATTAATCCAAATTAATATGGATTAATATTATTTAATTCACACTAATGAGTAATCTTAATTAATCCATATTAATATGAATTAATATTAATTAAACCATGTAAAGCCATATTAATTCATCCATATTAATTAAGAACCAGAGTGGCTTAGTGGTATGAGCACTGGAATAAAACTCTGGAGACTAGTGTTTGAAACCTTGCTCAGCCATGGAAACTCACTGAGTAACTTTGGGCAAGTTACATTCTCTCAGCCTCGGAGGATGGCAATGGCAATCCTCCCTCTGGACAAATCTTGCCAAGAAAACCCCATGATAGGTTTGCCATAAGTCAAAAACAACTTTAAGGCACACAACAACAACAACATGCTCCTCTATCTTCTCTCTCAAATTCTTCACTTCATTTATTTACAAAGGAACTCAGAAGGGCAGATTATTCAACTATTGTCAGTAAAATAAGACAGCGATTCTCTTTCCTGGCAGGAAACTAAATATCCCACCTGACTGCATACAATAAATAAGCTAAAATTCCCTGTGCAGCACAATTAATTTTTACTTGTACCACTCAAGGATTTTTTTTCTCAAATACTGACACTTCAATGTCACTGTTTTCTGATAAACATCACAAAGTACTGTATATTAAAAAAAACAACACAACAGTAAAATGTTATGTAGTTATGTCTGACCAAGCATATCATAAATTGGACATGACTGTGAAAAAACAGTTTCTGAGTTCTTTCTTGTAATCAAAGTCACCCCAACATAAGTTCTTCCACTAACCTATGGCAGCTGTGTGCTTTTACGAAGAAGTAAGTTCCATTGTATAAATTGCAGTTAATGTCCCTTTTAACATCATTGCTAGAGAGCCAGCATGGCATAGAGGTTTAAGCGTTGGACTACAATTCTAGAGACCAGGGTTCGATTCCTGCTCAGCCGTGAAACCCACTGGTAACCTTGGGCAAATCACATGTTCTCAGCCTCAGGGGAAGGCAATGACAAACGTCTTCTGAACAAATCTCACCAAGAAAACTTCATAATAGATTTGCTTTAGGGTCACCATAAATCAGAAATGACTTGAAGGCACACAAAATGCATACAACCTAATTGCTAAGTGTGAATGTGAGATCAAAACACATCTTCAACACTTTCAACTTCCAGCGTATTATCAAAATTAGCACTTGAATTTTCAAATTTATACACAAGCATTGGAATCTTATGTTCCTTCTTACCTACCCAGCCATGATGTTATACAGATTACACTTTAATACATATTATAAAAAGCTAGACACTACTTTCAAACAACAACAGTGAAGATCTTTACTCTCAGAGCATTAGTCAAACATAAAAGTGCTTTTAGTCCAAACATAGAACTCTGATTTAGTAACAGAATACGAAGTCTGATATATGGATGGGCTGAGAATTACCTGTTTAAGAGCTCTTAGTTTAAGGCCAAAATCCTTGTCAGTCCCACCTAGACCTGAACCACTGAATCAATGGGAACTTTATTATTAGTAGTATTATATTAATAAGTCAACATCTATTAAAGTTCTACTGATTCAATGGATCTACTTTAGTTGGGATTAGCAACTGGATTTATGCCTAAATCTGAACTCCATTCTAATTTGGTTCAAAAACTTTTCAGCTCTTCCTCAAACAAGTACGTAGAGATGATAATTGTAATTTGAGTTTTGATTTTGCACATTCAAAATTTGACAATATTCCTTCTAGTTATTAAACTAGGTGAGTACTAGGCAACAGCGATAATTATCACTAAGACTAGTCATCTTTTATCCCTTCCATTAAAAATATCTTCCTGGTTTTAAAAAGAACAACATCCTTAAGCCCTTCCAAGGAAACTGCTAAGTCTGTTACATTTTGTTCCTTGGAAGACTGTTACCAAGCGGTAAATATTATGCTTATTCCTATAGAGCTGAAAAGGTTGTCTCAACATCTAAGAATTGGCTAGAAATAATTCACTAAAGGTAAACAATAATCTAATGGAAGTAATGTCATAATTATTGTGCAGCCCAGTTCTTTTCAGTTAACTTAATCTAAGGCCATTTGGTCCTAGGCTAGCTGTTAGTGTTTGGTGAGAAGAGATGACACATACATGCAAATATTGTTTGCATCAGTCTAGAATTAGGAGCATGGCTGCATTTTCTTACTCTCTGAAAGAAAACATGGTAGTTTCAGTGCCAAACAGATCCAAATCCAAGGCCACTAAAAATCTCTGAAACATCAGAACAATATAATGTTTTAATGATTTCAATTTTTCGGTAGTTTAATTACAGTTTTAACTTTTATATGTTGAGAATTTTTAGTTGTGTTTGTTTTAACTGCTGCTATCTTCCTTGAGTCCAGAAAGGAAAAAAACACAGGATACAAACAAATATAATAACATGTTTTTTTTTTGTGGGTTTTTCGGGCTATGTGGCCGTGTTCTGGAAGAGTTTATTCCTGACGTTTCGCCAGCATCTGTGGCTAGCACCTTCTCTGATCTGAGACCTGTCAACAGAGTGGTTTGCCAGCAGAACTCCTCTGCCAGCGATGAGTTACCAGCTGAAGAGTCAAAAAGGGCACCAGATACAGGGGCAACAAAATGAGGCCTAAATAAGTATGTTCTTCCCAAATGAAATTTTTCTTCTGTCCTCAAATTTCAGGACTGCAGTAATTTAAAACTGAGGTTGAGCATATATAAGAGTTCTAATTGTCAACAATTTGCATTGTTTCACTCTCTGCAATGCTAGGAATGTGGAGACTGAAGGAAAATTTCATGGAGGACAGTGCCCTCATTTTGACACAAAAACATATACGGGAACGCACTCAGTTAAAATGCACCTGCAGCGGCACTACAAGGGAACTTGGTATCCATGACACACCTGAAAACATTCCTTGGCTTCCCAAGGTTATATGTGATGCACACCATAAATACAGTGAAATTAAACTCACAGTTACATTTTTGTTATTTGAACAAACACTAAATACAGTTGTTTTGGTTGTTTTTCCCCATTAGTTATAACTCTCTTATTTGGCTTCACATTTTGCCACCAGAGGTGGA
Organism: Sceloporus undulatus; assembly: GCF_019175285.1. Classification (NCBI taxonomy): domain Eukaryota; kingdom Metazoa; phylum Chordata; class Lepidosauria; order Squamata; family Phrynosomatidae; genus Sceloporus; species Sceloporus undulatus. Next base: position 205,136,992 of record NC_056525.1, on the reverse strand, counting down.
CCACAGAATCGTGTTGAAGGAACTACAAATGCCTAGAGAAGTGTTTTCTTTAGGAATATATAGGTCCTCCAATGTGACTCTATGGTCATGTTCCAGCAGAGTGACTATAGAGGACCTAGAAATGACTACAGAGAACCTATTAATCAATTCCGTGAATAATCAAATCTGCAAAAATCAAAGCTGCAAAAGTGGAGAGTTGACCTTATATGCAAATCATTAGTAAGTCTGTTATATATAATGAGTGGATTTATGGGACAGAGAATAAATTACAGAACATCAGATGACCATGCAAGCTGATCAGTAATTCAGACAAAAGGAATAGCAGGAATGACAATGATTTTTTTAATAAATCCCCACCAAGTACAGTTCTTAGTACATAATGAGTGGACTTGTGGGAGGGTAAGAAATAAAACAGATGAGGAAAGAATCACTGTGGCTGCATCATCACTGCAGAAATAATCTGGTCTGACACTGCTCTAACTGGCATGGCTCCATGCTATGGAATTCTGGGAATTTGCTCTGGTGCTGCAACAAACTGCAATTCTACAATTACCATAATTCCATAGCATGGAGCCATGCCAGTTAGAGCAGTGTCAGACAGGATTATTTCTGCAGTGACGATGCAGCATCTAACTACTGAAATAACTGTTCAGGGTTCAGAGAAAAGTATTTAAGATTTGCTCTGAGTTCATACTCCCCAGGACCAATCCATTGCTAGTGATCCCTGGGGGATGAAGTTATGCAATGTGAGGATTTCACCTCAGCTGAGATGGATTTTCAGGCAAGGACAAAGATGAACAACTAATCTCCAGATAAACCAGAAAATTAAGAACGCTGCCAATATTCCTACAGAATATTTGTGGCTTTTAGGACACTGACAATTGTGCACTAAACATGTTTTACGCAGAACCAGGGCTGGCCAAAGACCATTTGTACTATGAGATAGAACACTAAATGGCACTCAACAACCTCCACAAAAAACATGGTACACAGCCGCCCAATCCGGCCAAGTTATTTTGCCATATGCAACACATACAAAAAGGCCACAAGCACCTTTCCACATCTCTACCAGTAAAATATCCAAGTAAAAAATAATGCTGCCCGTTCATGACATCTGCCTGAGATAAAGCTTTGCTTTACCTAATAGCGGGGCTCAAGAAATAAGCCTCATTAAATGTTGTTGTTGTTGTTGTAGTGTGCCTTCGAGTCGTTTCTGACTTATGGTGACCCTATCATGGGGTTTTCTTGGCAAGATTTGTTCAGAGCAGGGCGACCAGGTGTCTTTCTTTTCCAGGGCACACCCTCCATTTCTTTTTCTTCTTTTTAAAAAGTTTTTATCATTAAAACATATATATGCACAGACAAGTTAACAGCTTTAACATATTTCCAAACAATACCTATATCTTTACAGATGCAAGAAAAATAACCACGAAAAAGGAAAAATACAACTACTTTAACTACCTCCTAAATTCTACTTCAACTGGTTTCACCAAACACTTGTTTAGCTCAACATTCTTGACTTCTGATTTATATAGCATTTCAGTCTCAACAGTGTTAAACCCATTAAGCTTAGCTCTTTATAATTAATCTCTCCCCATCCCCATTTTTTGTTTATCTGAGCTTCCCATTTTGTCTTACATAATTCTACAATACTGTTTGATTTTTTTTCAATAATATTCAAATCTTTATTATTCAATCTTGCTGTTAATTTGTTGTTAATTTTAAAAGTTATCATTAACAATAGTAATCTCTAATATTTCTTCTTTGTCTTTTCTGTCATTTTGTTTATCATGTTAAGCAAGTACGTTTCGGGTGTCATTCTAAAGTTAATTTGAAACATTATGCTTATCATCGTGGCATCTTTCCCCTGAATTTCTTAATTTCATAACATCTCCATTTCAACCATCTGTCTAGGAGGAATTGCATAATGTCCTCCATTTTGAGCCTGACTAAGGAGCATGGATTTATATTTCTATGAGTGTTTTTAGCTTTTATTTTAGCTTTTATTTGGTCATGGTCTACATTTCTTCTTGAATGTCCTATATTTGGCGGTGTCTTGTCCTCCTTGGGTCACAGGAGGTCTGCCACTGCCAGGTGAACTGCCTAGGTCACCCAATTTTGGGGATTATTTTCAGCAAAGCAGTGTGGTGGTTTGAGCATTGGACTACGACTCTGGAGACCAGAGTTCATATCCCGGCTCAGCCATGGAAATCCTTGGGCAGGTCACACTCTCTCAGCCTCAGCAGAGGGCAGCGGCAAGCACCCTTTGAAGAAACCTGCCAAGAAAATCCCATCATAGGGGGTCACCATAAATTGGAAACGACTTGAAAGGCAAACAGCACACACACACACAACATGCAAGTGAACACAGGCTTGCAACCTGAAACCTCATGCGCCATCTTGCCCTCCTCCTACACAACGCTGGTCCAAAAAAACACACTGCAGAAATAATCCAGTTTGAGACCGCTTTAACTGCCCTGGCTCAATGCTCAGGAATCCTGGGGACTGTAGTTTTGTGAGACATTCAGCCTTCTCTGTCAGAGAGAGCTCTGGGACCGCAATAAACTACAATTCCTAGGATTGCCTAGCAATGAGCCGGGGCAGTTAGAGCGGTCTCAAAGCCGGTTGTTTCCGCAGTGTGTTTTGGACCTTAGTCTTTAATTGATGGTGGAAACATCCAGGATACGGTGAGTCCATTCCATGATCTGGCAGCCGCAAAAGAGAAATTTCCTTCTCCAACCTGTAGACCACTGTTGACCTCAGTGAAACTGTAGAAGTTTATAAGACAAACAAACAAACAAATAGCTTCACCATGGTCAAATTAGAAGGTTCAGCTTCTGTTTTACTCGCTTCCTCACAATCACAACACGCACACAACAACAAGGAAAGTGTGTGCAAAATGGCAACAAGCCTTTTTATTTCCAAGATCCTTCTGGAAAGGCAGGATATAAACAAAATCTATTAT